>NC_084746.1:42386909-42459409 GCF_033978785.1 Entelurus aequoreus | reverse complement strand
AGGCTGGGGGGGGGCAAAGAAAAGTTAATCTGAGGCTGAGTTGACTTGAAACTGTTTAATGTTGCACTTTTTATATGTAGAAGAAAAGTTTTGTCATTTTATTTAATCTGAGCAACAACTTGAGGCAGTTTAATGTTCATTAACGTGGACCCCGACTTGAACAATTTGAAAAACGTTTAAAAAACTTATTCGGGTGTTACCATTTAGTGGTCAATTGTACGGAATATGTACAGTACTGTCCAATCTACTAATAAAAGTCTCAATCAATCAATCAATCAAAAAAAGCACTTTATATGTAGAAAAGTTTTGTTAAGAAACCATTCTGAGCCTTATCTTATTTAGTTTTTATTTTATATATGTTGACCGCATTAACCCTGGCAATGGACCCGGTGTGTATATGTATGTTATGCCATTGTTTACAAATTTGGTAAATAAATAACCAAAACATTTATATTTTGTTGTTTTCTTACTGTACCGAAAATGAACCGAACCGTGACCTCTAAACCGAGGTACGTACCGACCCAAAATTTTTGTGTTCCATTACACCCCTACCTAATACAGTGTCACATACGCTCAGCGGGCTTCATTGCCTACCTAATACCTAAAGAAGTGGCATTCACATACCCATGTCCTTCTTGACGATGTTGTAGAAGACGCCGCCCTTCTGGAACAAGTGAGGCAGCTTCTTAGCGTACGACCAAACGTCCTCACCTGCAACACCAGACTCGTTAGCAAACTGCTCCTTACTTTTAGCACAACATGCCAGCCACCATTTGACCCTTTTGGCAGGCCAGATTGGACGCATCCAGATGGCTGAGTCAGCACACAGGCACAAAGACACACACACAAACATGGACACACTCACACACAAATACACACACAATTTTGCTGTGATGAGTACTGATCAAAGTCAGTGAAATCAAAAATTGATTACTCAATCTTTTAAAGATTATTGATCTCCAGTTCTTACCCATCAAGGTCGCTAGGAGACAGAGCGATGACATCTCAAGGTCGATGCTGTCCTGAAGATCGCGGCCGCTCGTCTTCGCCACGGTGTCCTGGCTCTTTGCCATGTGCGAGCCAGATGCCCCGGGGCCGGGTGGCGGGGGTTTCTTGTCGCCGGGGCCCCTCAATATCTCCAGCGTCACACGGTCGCCATGCTGCAGCGCGACCGGCTCGTTCTCTTTGCTGGTGCCGGGCGGCAGCAGCTCTTTGGGAGGGAAGCCGTAGCGGATGCACTGCCGGGTGGGCGGCACGCCAAAGTGCTCGGCGATGCTGCCCCGGAGTTCTGAGAAAGATGTGCGGGCTTGCAGGGTCAACGTGGCCATTCTGCCGTCGCTGGTGCTCACTCGGATCTTCTTCTCACTGGAGGACGAGGCAGGGGCGGCGGACGACTTGGCTGGCGTGGTCGGCGCCGAGGACGAGGCTGAGGTTTCTGGAGAGCCGCGGGGAGACGTAGGCCGGCCGCGGTCCTTCTGATCCTGCTTGATCCGCTCTGTCCTGCGGCGTTGTGTGACCGAGGCCTGCTCGCTGATGCTCTGCTGAAGGTTGCGCTCAGCCCGGCTCATGGTCAGCTCCTCTTTGTGGAGCGTCTTGGCCTTCTGACCCGTCAGGATGATCTTGGTGGGCAGGTCCGGCGCTGATTGGCTTTCTGCGGTGTCAGTTAGGCGCTGGACGTGGGCGCCGTTGATGGCCACTGGGTTGTACTCATCCGGGTTCTTCTTGGCAGTGTGATGCAGGATAGTGTTGACCACTTTCTGCACCAGGATCTCGCTGCCAAACTCGCCCGGGAAGTGCTTGGTGACCAGCTTCATGGCCACGTCATACACATTGCTGTTCAACGTGGGGTCATTCTCGTACTGGAACCAGTGCACAGTCTCTCGAACTACCCGACCGCCCCACTCCAGCGTGATGGGGAAGGCTTCTGGGAGGTTATCGTACTCCTTCCCTTCCCAGAAGTGCTTAAAGCCGCAGCCGCATTTGCCACCTTGGGAGCGGGTGTTGGTTCTGTCACCGTCCAGGTAGACAACAAGGCCATCCCCGCTGACGTGGCGGACCGACGTTCCGTGGCACCAATTGCAGGTGTTAAGGGAACTCAGTTTGTAGTCAGGGATGAGGGCGTCGCTTTGGGGGTCGTAAGAGCACACAATATTGTTGAGCGGAAAGCTGTAGTTCTTGTCGGGTCGCAGCTGGCCATGCGTGGATTTGGCCAAATTGTAGAGCTTCCCGCCGGGCCCCAGCCAGTCGGCCGGCACGTGCAGCTCGGCGAGGGCGCCACAGATCAGGCAGCGGTGCAAGCGGTTCTCCACCACCGACTTCCTGGCCGCCTCAGTCACCTCCTCAGGCTGAATGCCGATGACGCCAGTGCGCCGGTAGACCCACTGGTGCATGTCGGCCACCAGTGCTGGGTGGATGCTGTGCTTCTCCATGAACACCTCTTCCATGGCACCCACCAAACGCATCACATATTTGTCTTGCAGGCTGCGGTCGCCGCCGATCACGCAGCTCCCGTCCGCCTCCAGCTTGATGTACTTCCTGATGAGCTGCTGGGGGATGCCCCAGGCCTTGGGAAGCAGATGAGCCGGCAGCCTGGGAAGCACTGTGTTTTTGATTCCAACCAGGGGGATGTAGTGATTCCGGCCAGAGCTGCTCCAGGCGATGCAGATGGGTTTGTTGAGCTTCCCGTCTTTGGCCCTGCACTGCTCCTCTACAACCAGGCCGGGCAGGAAGGTGGCTGAATAATCTCCAGAGCTCCTCATACCACTCAGAGAATCCAGCAAGATGATGGGCCTGTGTAGGACATTGGCCAGTCCAAAAATATGGATGTTGCGAAGTCCCAGGGGGACGCCTTCAGGCGGGATGAACAGAGGGTCGCACTCATTGATGATGTCCTCCCACTCTGCAGCATCAATGAAATCCTGAAACAGGGCCTTGTAGCGGTCCAGGTTTTGCTTGAAATTCTGCTTCAGGTTCTCACGCAAGGCGTGCCAGAACAGCTCTCGACCCACCAGCGCCCTGGACACGGCATGGACCAGGCAGTGGCCGTCTCCATCTACATGGACGGGAATGAGACATTCCCTGTTGCCGTTGGCTCTCTTGACCTCTTCCAGGGTGTCATGGAGGTAAATGAGGCTACCTGAGCGGTCTTTGCCATAGCCCATTGTGGACACCTTGTCTGGTTCGATCAGAAAGGCCCGGTCCCCCAGCAGGGAGCAGTCAAACATCTCCCCTTGGTTCATGTCCTTCAGCAGCTTGGCTCTGCCGGTTTGTTTATCCATGCCGTAGCGTGTTAGAACCGGAGACAGTAGCTTGCAGTGGTAGTTGGACAGCCCCATCACCTTCACCAGCTCGGTGCCTTTCTTCGGAGCGCCCGTGACGCCCAACAGGGCGTTTCTGAGCAGGTTGTGGAGCACCACATCTGGATCGGTCACCTCCTGGACATTAAGGAGATTCTTCTGTTCGTGCCTCTGACCACACTCGGTGCACTCGATGCTAACTGAGCCGTGAGCGGGGAAGAAGAGGCTAGCCCGACACTTGGGGTCCGGACAGGTGGCGGACAAAATACGTTTGTCTTTCTTCTTGGAGCTCTGCGGCAGCGACATTTCGGAACTGGAAAGTTGTGGAAGTGTCAGCTTCACAAAGGCATGCCAGTCGTGAAGCTGTCAGACGTTGCTAGCAAACAAGAACAACACGGAAGCGGCTGTTTTCTTTAGCCACCAACGCTTGCGAAACGCGTGACGTCACCGTGTTGCATTGAGGGAGTTGTAGTTCTGTTCAGACTTTATGTCGACAATACAGCGACACATCGAACTACGAGCACTGACATCGTGGCTGTAATAACATATAATAATATTAAAGAGAGTTACTGCTCATTAAAACATGTAGTCCATGTTCGCTCTCTAAGATAAGTGGCAACATTCACGAGCCAGTATAAATTGACCACAATGCAACGCGGTGCTATGACGTTGAGGTGTCAGGAAGTCCAAACTGGCAAAATCCAGTGGTGTAGAGTCATGATTTGCACATTAAATAATTAAGTTAACATTGTTTAGTCAACATTGCTTACTCGTTTGACCAGTGCATTAGAGCAAAGCCGGCGTTAGTACGTTTAAGTAATCAAATTTCTTCTCACACGCACCTTTTGCTTTGTTGCATCGTTCAACGAGCGCGATAACAAGAGCTAATAGGCTAATTTAGCGTTAAATTTAAACAGATCATTTTTTTGGAGTAAAAGTCAACTTGTTCCTCGCAGATCGCGTCCTGCAAAGTGGACACATTTGTTGTGAACGGTCTTCTGTCAGTAAGCAACACCCAATCACAGCAATGACGTCACGACACTCGTGGCCTCATGTCTTTGTTGCGTTTTTTTGGACTTCAATTCCAACGTTTAAACCACACAATTAGCATTCGATCATTCTATCCGACAGTCGGTATGCACAGTATGTTATTAACTGTCATCGTGTGTTGGCAATAATTGTTCGCTAGATGTCGCGGCATTGGGATCAGCAACCGTATTGCCATGACAACCGTGAACTGCATCGTCCACGTTTTTTTCCATATTCGTTCAGGAAAAAAGGCTCAATGACACTTTTGAATTTGATTTATGCTCAATCACAGGTTATTGGTTGCATTAACTTTTAAAGAAGACCTAAATTTGATATAACATCCATCCATGAATTATACGTGGACCCCGACTTAAACAAGTTGAAAAACGTATTCGGGTGTTACCATTTAGTGGTCAATTGTACGGAATATGTACTGGACTGTGCAATCTACTAATAAAAGTTTCAATCAATCAATCCATCCATAGTTTTTCTACCGCTTAATTATCCCTTTTGGTGTTGTTTTACTTAAGTGCACGTCATTTATTTGCTCAAAACTTAATGATACTTGTATCTATAGTCAGCTGTATGTTATATGAAACATGCCAGCAAGTACACCATAATCTGCGTGTTTAAATGATGAATGCAATATATTTTGTGATCAATCACATGAGTTAAATCGTTATTTTTGACAGCCCTTATAATGATAATTGTTGTTAATGACTGATGCATTTGTTGAGTTGTGCATTTGTTATACTTAGTGTAATTAAAAAAAAATAGTAAACAATGATTGCACTATTCTAAATATTTACCATGAATTGATTAACGTGGACCCCGACTTAAACAAGTTGAAAAACGTATTCGGGTGTTACCATTTAGTGGTCAATTGTACGGAATATGTACTGGACTGTGCAATCTACTAATAAAAGTTTCAATCAATCAATCCATCCATAATTTTTCTACCGCTTAATTATCCCTTTTAGTGTTGTTTTACTTAAGTGCACGTCATTTATTTGCTCAAAACTTAATGATACTTGTATCTATAGTCAGCTGTATGTTATATGAAACATGCCAGCAAGTACACCATAATCTGCGTGTTTAAATGATGAATGCAATATATTTTGTGATCAATCACATGAGTTAAATCGTTATTTTTGACAGCCCTTAAAATGATATATAATTGTTGTTAATGACTGATGCATTTGTTGAGTTGTGCATTTGTTATACTTAGTGTAATTTAAAAAAAATAGTAAACAATGATTGCACTATTCTAAATATTTACCATGAATTGATTAACGTGGACCCCGACTTAAACAAGTTAAAACACGTATTGGAGTGTTACCATTTAGTGGTCAATTGTACGGTACTGTGCAATCTACTAATAAAAGTCTCAATCAATCAATCAAAAATCGCTCCCACCCAGTCAACTCATCTCGTCAAAACTCCGGTCTTCTGCACCTTTCCTCGTAACTTTTTTCTATACTGGAAAAAAAACAGCAGTTCACTCGATCAAAACATTTCAAATTTCCACAAATTCGTTTGAGATGCTTTGCCGCTGTTTTACTCTCGCGAGATCTGGCACTGCATGTCCATCCGCGAAGATAAAAAGTGCACTACGCTCGAGAAAATGTCGACGGATGTTCGTCAATATTTTTTTAATAGGAAACAAAAGGTTAAACTTTTTGTAATATAGTGCTAAAGTCTTGATGTGGTCTTTACACTTTTTTTGCGGTGAAAGTTAGCGCCCGTGCGGATGAATACAAGGTGGCTACGAGGTGGTCTCGCGAGGCCGCTGGTGGCGGTTGCTGGGTTTTAAGTTCAAAGGTTTAAACTCCCTAAAGAGTTTTTTGACAAAGTAGCTCATAGAAAAGCTGTTCTACACCCACACATAGTTCAAGCTTGTCATCATGGTGAGTTGAAATCACAGTTTTTCTTAAGAATTAGCTGAAATCTTCTTAGTTTTAAAATCAGAAGTGTATTGAAATAACTGAATAAATGTTTATTTTGGATTTTGACTTTTTTTTTTTTGCAATGTATGTTACTTCTGTTGTTGGAATATTGATTCCCGGTGATGGTGATGATATATTGTCCTCAAGAATGCTGGAATGGCATTCAGGAGGAATTGTGATGTAGACTACAATGTGATTGCAGCCTTACTATTCCCTGGATGACGAGGAAGACCTGCTGCTGGGCCCTGATAAGGAAATCTGGAAGACGTTTGAGCCTCTGTCATCTAGCCATTCATCATCGGCGACGGCATGGGACCTGCTTGACCAGGACCGTCCGTCTTCCGTCTTCCTACAGTCCTTTGTCATCCACGACTGCATGTGGAGCAGCAGCTTTGGCGCCGCCGATAAGTTGAAGAAGGCGGTGTCTCAGAATTGGGTGGCTCTGCAAGCGCGTCATGACTCCACCTCGTCTACTGGTGACAGTGCTGGCAAATGTCAGGGCCAGGTCCCCCAGATGAAGACGAGCCACACACTGGACTTTCTGACAACCACGATGACCTGCATCAACCCCTCAGAGGTTCTTCCGTACTCAACGCTCCACAGGAGACAGGATGTGACCAAAGGGGCGGGACCAGGAGCCAACATCAGCCCATCAGGTAGGAGGATTTTTCATTATTTGAGGGTCGGCATCAGCCTGATTTGTTCATGTGTTTCCTCTATCAGAAGAACCTGTGGAGGAAGACAGGGAGGACAAGATGCCGCTTTCCAATGTCAACATCCAACAGCACCACTACGCCCCCCCGCAGCAGACTCGAATTAGGGCTGCCGACGCGCATTTGGCGTCGAGTCAGAGCACATTTGCACCTTATTGCGGCAAGGACAGACAGAAGAGTGCCAAAGTGATTGGGCGCCAATGCAGAAAGGAGCTGAATAGGAGATTCTTGGCCCTGAAGGCACATGTCCCGGACTTAGTCCCAGGCCGCAGAAACCCAAAGGCAGCCATCCTAAAAAGAGCAACAGAGGTGATCATGGCGGTCCAAGCGGACGAGAAGATGCTTTTGGCCAAGAAGGAGGCGCTTATTGCAAGGAGGTGGGAGTTGAAGCACAGACTGAAACAACTCGCCTCTTGATCTCTCACTTCCTGTTGGCTCACCTCATCGCCATCATCGTGACATGTTGGCGACCATCGCTCACTTTTATTCATTCAAATAGGGGTGTAAATCCAAAAAAATTATTCCCAAATGCAGAGGACAAATTTCACCACACCTAGTGTGGTGAAATTTGGTACTTTAAGGATACAGCAACCTCACGGCTCACTTTGGGTACAGTAAGTGTACAAACAAAACTATTTCATTTGAATGATTTTAAAATAAAACATTTAAAAACTGCAAACTACTGGCTGGTAATTCCTAAATTAATAATATTCTGGAACAAAAAAGTCATATACTGTACTATATCATAATTGACAAGGTTTGTTTTTAGGAAGGAATGATTGTTGTATTGCTAGTAAGTTCCTTATTGGCTGAAGTCCAGCTTTAATAGTAGCAGCATGTATCTGAACAATAATAACAATAATATATTACTGCTTTTGTTGTTTGTAGTTTTGTTGTCTTGGGAAGGCCCAAAGTTACCAAAAAGCGGAATAGAGTCGACATACTTCTTCTTAGTACAATTGCAAGTCATGACACTCATTAGTCAAAGGCTGCATGATTCCATATTAAGACTTGCGTGGATTTGTTACTAAAAAAAATGGTGTACGCTCAAATCCAGAAAACGAAATACGCACAAAAAAATTCAGATGTATTAAAGTGTGCACAGGCATTAATCCAAGCACTTTTCTTTTGTACATCAATCAATCAATCAAACTTTATTTATAAAGCCTCTTACATTAGCTCTAGTTGAACAAAAGTGCTGGACAACATTGCATGAAAGACAGAGCATAGAACACATGATAAAAATAAAAAAATATACAAAGAAATAATAAAATACTAAAAACAATGGAAAATTTAGTTGAGAATCAGTTGCACGTTTTTCAAAATAAAGCATAGAGGAACATTTTAATGATATTTGTGATTTTTTTCAAACTAATTATGGCTAAATGTGCTTTAATACTAGACTGTTGTTTGGATTTCCATGATGTCACGTCCGGCTCAATAAATACGCGAGGTGGTCAAGCCAGCGTCTGTTCTGAATGGGTACTTGGCGCCATTTGGCATATCCCAAAGAAAGATGCCCTATGCTTGCGTTGTTTTTGGCTGTACGAACCGTTCAAATCGCAAAAAGGTTGAATGTTTCTTCAGAGTTCCTCAAGATAAAAATCTAGAAGGGCGGAAGAGTGCAAGTTTTTACGAAAGACATCGACACAAGTGGCACATTCTTCAGTACAAGGGAGCAGAATCGAAGAACACCCAAGTTTGCAGTGACCACTTTGTTAAAGGTTTTTTTGATACATTTTTTTTTAATTTACTTTACTCGTTTAGTATTTCCCATTAATGTATTATCTTGATATCGTTTGTATTTTAGTTTTTAACAAACAGAAACCAGAAAATCACGGTCAATGATACTTTGTCAGGAAAGGTACTTCTACGTCTCCCCTCTTGATTATTTTGTACATAAGACAACAGGACAAAATTCAAATATGTTGATGTAATTGTTAGTTTGTTAAATGGATAGGCAGTCACGGGTGTTCACTGTTAGGTACTAGTCCTCACAGTTTTTTTACATGGACGCGTCCTCGCAAGGCGCAAGTTTAAATTTAATTGTATGTAAATTAAATGCAACCTTACCCGAGCAAAAACGATGCATATTTATCCGGGAGAGTCTTGATACCATTTTCGTTGACCCAGCCACACACAAAGAAGTTGTAGACCCCCATGCTTTTCCAAGTTTTCATCATCATCATCGTGTAGAATGACGTCTGAGTGGGATCTCCACCGACGGATAATCCTTGATATCTCTCCAGAAATCTTTCTTTGATAAAGTATAGGGATCTATTTTATTCCATAGTTAGATTTTTTTTGCTTGTATCTGCTTTTTGCAGGAAGATTTAGGCCCCTTGCATACTCAGCGAGTCTGTGTGCTGCACAACAGCCATCTTGGCTTGGTTGACCACCACTGTTTTTCACTTCTTGGAAGAAGTCATGTGACGGAATACAAGCAGTATACAGTATACAGAGGCTCAGCGGTAGTTCGACCATCCAGAAACTTGAGGGTTCCCGGTTCGATTCCAAAATAATTTCCAAACCACCACTGCCGCCCAAAACTCACGGGGGGCTGTCATCCCCTGGTTTAATCCATATCTCAGTCAGCAGGAGAAAACCCAGTTCATGTGTGCAGATAAAGTCGTTTAGAATAAAAGTCACATTTGAGCACATTATGCAATATGGGGCTTCTTGTAATTAGAGTTGGGTGGCGTTCCTACAAAAAATAGAGGCGCGTTTAAATAAATGTAAAAAAGCACGTAGGTTAGTAGAAATTCAGAAGTATTAAAGTGTGCGCACATGGGACAGCCTTAACCTAAGGAGGGGCGAGGGAGGGCTGAGGAGTTTTGGGGAAGGGCTTTAGGAACCTGCCAGTCAGAGTTCAGTGTTAGTCGTACCAATAAAAGGCAGGGTGTGAGGATACAACTTCTCTCTGACTACTTCAGTTCCAAATACGGCTCATGAAACACTGACATTTGACACACACATTTGTAGTCAGATGAAGCCTCATTATTTTTTTAGAACGACATGATCCAAAACTATTCAGTGAGTTGAAATTGGTCCAGTAACTTTTTAGCAAAAAAAAAACGGTGTAACTTTTATAATGATAGGATATTCAATCTTATCGAAATTGATTCTAGTAATAAATACAACACATGCGTTGACCCTGACCTGAATTGTCTAAAATATTCAAATGAAACCATCACTAGTGGATACTACAATGCTGAAACATTTAATAGATAATAGTATCAACTCCAACTCACATGTTCACTACTTTTCACTTGAATGTGCATAGCCTTAATAGCCTTAATAAGTATGACCATCTTGTAAATTATCTATCTTCCCTGAATCATGAATTTTCAATCATTGCTCCCTCAGAAACACGGCTTTCAGAATCAACAAAGACACTCCATGATATGTCTTTATATAATGCAGTTCACTCCTGTAGATCAGAAAGACTAGGGGGTGGTGTGACAATTTATGTTAATAACAAGCTTCCAATTTTATGCTAGGGATGATCTTGCTATTGAGCATCATTCAACTGATTTTGAATTTCTTTGTTCAAAATTCCTTCCTGCCCCCCACATCCTTGTTGATGGTGTTGGCCCCTCGCTTCGTAATTTCCATAGCCTCCTTCATCCATCTCTTGAATTTATTTATTTCCCATCAAATGGCTTCTAGTTGTTTTGTTGTCGCTATGTTGTTGTTCCGATAGTCGGTGCGTCGCCTTAAGGCTCTCCGCTGTCACTTCCGTTGTGTCGGTGGTGTTAAAGTTCAAGTTAAAGTACCAGTGATTGTCACACACACACTAGGGGTGGCAAAATTATTCTCTGCATTTGACCCATCACCCTTGATCACCCCCTGGGAGGTGAGGGGAGCAGTGGGCAGCAGCGGTGGCCACGCCCGGGAATCATTTTTGGTGATTTAACCCCCAATTCCAACCCTTGATGCTGAGTGCCAAGCAGGGAAGTAATGGGTCCTATTTTTATAGTCTTTGGTATGACTCACAACCTACCGATCTCAGGGCGGACACTCTAACCACTAGGCCACTGAGTAGTGAATAGGCTTCTTTTTTCCTCTTGTTGTGGGGCAGACTGGGTCGTTTATGCATCCTACGCTGTTGCCATTTCTAATCCAAAGTAGCATCACTTTGACATTATTTCCACATTCACACACTGATGGCGGGAGCTGCCATGCAAGGCCCTAACCACCACCCATCAGGAGCAATGGTGAAGTGTCTTGCTCAAGGACACAACGGACGTGACGAGGTTGGTAGAAGGTGGGTATTGAACCAGGAACCCTCAGGTTGCTGGCACGGCCACTCTCCCAACCGCGCCATACCGTCCCCCGTTATAATTGATGTCTGTCAGTAGACTCGCTATGGAAGCGCTAAAAACTACAACATGGATGACGATTTATATTTGTTAAATTAAACTACGTAGGTCTGTGCTCGGTACATTTGGTGTCCTTGGTGGCTTAAAGCTGAGTTGTGGCTTTACATAATTGTGTTGTGTTTGATTGATTGATTGATTGAAACTTTTATTAGTAGATTGCACAGTATAGTACATATTCCGTACAATTGACCAGCTAAATGGTAACACCCGAATAAGTTTTTCAACTTGTTTAAGTCGGGGTCCACGTTAATCAATTCATGGTGTTGTTTGGAGTTGTTGTGGCTTTTGCAATCGTGCTGTAGTTGAACGTTTTTTTGTTGTAATTTATGATTTTGTCTTGTGGCGTTTGCATTTGTTATGACCTTTCAGTTTCTTAACCACAGTATATCTCCCTCTTTTTTTTGATGACGCCACAGACGGGCAGGCAGACTTAATGTTTAACGTCCTTATCATTAAAAGTACTAAATTTCATATTAAGTCAGCAGTTCTTAAATCCAATGTCTTCCTTTTTCTGGTATCGATAAAATCGATTGGTAATTTCCTTTTAAAACGATCTTGGATCATTACCTAACGTTCAGAAGCCAAACTTGCCAAGCATAAACCTACGTAGTTTAATTTAACAAATATAAATCGATATATTGAATAATCATTACACCCATCCCATGTATGTAATGGTGGTCCTTCAGTTAAAATTGTGCATCGATTGTTTTACAGACCGTCTTCAAGCCACTTTCTGACCGTCTCTTCAAGCTGCACCGTTTTGTGGGCGGTTTTACTTATGCGCCTTCACTTCAACTGCGTCTTTTACCTGTCATCCATGTTGTAGTTTTTAGCGCTTCCATAGCGAGTCTACTGACAGACATAAATTATAATGGGGGACGGTATGGCGCTAGCAACCTGAGAGTTCCTGGTTCAATACCCACCTTCTACCAACCTCGTCACGTCCGTTGTGTCCTTGAGCAAGACACTTCACCCTTGCTCCAGATGGGTGGTGGTTAGGGCCTTGCATGGCAGCTCCCGCCATCAGTGTGTGAATGGGTGAATGTGGTAATAGTGTCAAAGCGCTTTGAGTACCTTGAAGGTAGAAAAGCGCAAAACAAGTATAACCCATTTACATTTATAACTACATGCTACTTTGGATTAGAAATGGCAACAGCGTAGGATGCATAAACGACCCAGTCTGCCCCACAACAAGAGGAAAAAAGAAGCCTATTCACTACAACGTCGGACTACAATGGTGGACTCGCGCAAAGCTCTTCAGGTAAATCCCTACCATATATGGAGATAGCCGCTGATGTCACCAGTTGGAAAAACGTCGCAAATCGGACACATTTCAAAAGGCTCGTTTGGAGGAAGAAGGAAGCAAGGCAAGATTGTTTTATAAATAGCTCAGCTATGCCTCCATGGTTTGATTTTAGATTTTTGGGACTTATGCAGACCCCAAATACACAAAAAAGGTACCAATTGGTAAGAATAGTTGGTTTTGCATAATAGGTGCCCTTTAATACATGAGGCTCCTGGGGCCTCATGTAACAAGAATGGTATGGATTTTCTTCTAAAAATAGACATTCAAATCCATAAAACGCCATACGCAAGTAAAAATTCAGATGTATGAAAGCACATTTCTTTGTTACATCGCAATTTACTTGGAATTGATTCCAGATGTCGCGTGGCTTGGCACGCCCATCCACGCCCCCTTATTAATATGCAAATCATATTAAAAGTAACCCTATGTGACTGAGAACTGCACGCACTGTCAAATCAGGACTCCGCAAGAGGTGCCTGTTTCTCCTGCTTGGAGCGATCAAAAAGAGGGTTGAAACATGTGCGCAACAGAAACAGCACACAGGCTAAAAAAAAAAAACAGAAATGGTCAGGCATCAGGAAAAAGGTGAAGAAGAAGTTGGATGTACATCGCCAAAACAGAGCAGCATTTTGAAAAGACGGTAGCTGCAACTGTCCCATTGTATGGGGTGCCAAGTGGAAAAATTCAGTCACACATATTCTAGAAGATATATTTCACATTTAGCTCACTTTTTTCACATTTAGACAACTTTCATCACATTTAAGTTTAAATTAAATGTTGACTCTAAATGTTGTATCTATATGTAAATGTTAAATTTAAATATAAATGTTCAATCTAAACCTAAATGTTCAATATAAACCTTAAATATAAATATCATTTTTAAATCTAAATCTAAATGTTAAATTTAAGATGAAATTTAAATATAAATATATATGTTAAATATAAATATAAATCCTAAATCTAAATGTTGATTTGAAATATGAATCCTGAATCTTGAATGTCAAATCTAAACCTAAATGTTAAATCTAACTCTAAATGTGAGCACTAAATCTCTTGCCAAGTGTAAAGATTAATATTTATAGAAATTACAATTTTCCACCAATCCGAGGCCTCTCAGCCACAAAGCCACACCCACATCTCTGCCTCTCATGCAGTGCAAGACACACCTACATATTTCTTACTGCAGAAGAAGAAAACATGACAGATGTTTAATGACATATTAATGCCAAGAAAGTTGCATATTGTTAAAAATGTTGGCTCCAGACATGTGAGCTTACAGAGATGTCCTGCACATCTGGATCTATGATCCTGTGGTGAATGCAGCTTGTAATTGATACACCCCTACTTACTAACAATTAATATGAATATGGCAGAGTTCACAAAGGCTGAGAGGTATGGCGATGCACGGCCCACATCTTTCTTTATTATTTATCTATGTCTGACCATTTTACCTTCCCATTGGTCTGCTGTTTAGACCCCGGTTACTAATAATTTATGGCATCAACATGACAACCACAAAGTCGAGAGAGAGAGAGAGAGAGAGAGAGATGTCACATGACCTTCACTGTGCTCAGTGACAATCATCTATCTCTGCTCGTTACCATGACGACAAGATCATCAATTTTGACTCAACACAAAGATTGCATGTTTAAACCAACAGGTGGCTGCAAAGATGTTATCACCATGTGATTTTATTCCTTACTTATAAAAAAAAGTATAAAAAAGCATGGCCGACTCATTCGTTAGCATGTGTGCAAGCTCATTTGTCCAAAGTTACTTAGCGGACACGTTTGTTTGTGTCCAGCTGAGCTCATCTCTCATTGTTTCCTGTTTACATAATGACATCACCAATATACACTTTCAAAACCTTTGTTCACTTTGCAACATGTTCCTTATGTGCTTGGGAGTGGTGTCCTCGTTCAGGTGTTTAGTTGTGTACCTGTGGGGGTGAAAGGTCACAGCGTTGGCCAATGACGGCAAACAACACACAGCATGTGACGGCGAGCGCCAAGTCTGACCTGAGAGCGTTCAGTAAACCCTCCACGCTGCTTGCCGGCTGCTCCTGCAGCAGCCGAATGCATCCTTTCATCTGTGCACATATAAACAACTTTAACACGCCACACACTCATTCCTTTAAAACCTTTGTGCGTGTGGGCGTACGTCAATGTTGGATGTCTTGACAAAGGCGCCGGCTGGGTGCACGTGGTCATAGAGGATGATGACACCAACCATCACACGCAGACAGAACAAGACCGTCTCATCGCTTGTAAAACGACTTCTGTACTCTCTGTGCGCACACAGACACACACACATTCAGGATGTGTGGAGGAGGCAATTGGGTGGGGATGCATTCAGGGACTTACGGTGTTTCCAGCATGACTTTACAAACACAGGCCATGGTGCTTAGACAGTCCGTGGTGTTCTCAACAGGAACATCAGGGTTCTGCAACACAATTACATTATTCAGTATGTAGAAGCGCCACAGGAAGGACTATGCAAAAATTAAAACTGCAATAAAGCATCTTGAAGTCAACTCATTTGCTTTTTAACAAACAAAAACATACTCAATAAAATGTATAAATAAACATCAGTGACATCATGAGGACACCGTGTGATGCACTGACATCAGAGACAAACTTTGAGGTGCCGTCGCTCAGGGTCTTCAACATAGGCGTGGCACTGGCGTAGAACAAAGACATTCGATTGGCCAGCTCGTTGTTGACCTCGTTATCTGCATCCGCCTGGAGGTCATTGGTAGAAAAACGCTTTGACATAACACTATTCCTCATCTAACGTGAGTGTGTGTGTGCTTGCTTACCCACACGTTGTTGATACGCATGCGACTGATTGTACGCCTGTAGTAGCTGAAGTCATTCTGGATGGCGGGGATGGTCATCTGAAAAAAACATGATGAGGAAGCAGGTGAGGAGAGGAAGTGGAGGAGGAGGAAGGACGTTGAATGATGAAGGTGAGGACCTTGAGCTCGTCAAAGCGCAGCGTGAAATGAAGGATGAGGGCAAACTGACGAGCCAGAGCCTGTTTGTGCTCCAGCTGCTGAGTGGGCGGAGCATCAGGACTGGTGAGGACATCCAGTAGACACCTCAGACTGCCCTCTGATTGGACAAAACACAAACGCACACACGTTGTTATTACTACGCACTGTCACTGTGACCATGAATGACTAGTGAATGAGTGAGTGAGTGAGTTAATTACCAAGCTTGTGAGAAAACTCATAGAAATTCTTCAGTTTGGTGACCAGAGGAAGAACAGCAGACCACGCCTTCTCCTGTACCCCCTCCTCATTGGGGCTCTGAATGGCCTGTGCACGTACACACACAACACAGCATAAATTTTCACACACACTGGTTATCATTTGGCATGGGGACCAAGTTTTTGATCATCACTTGTGGGGACCACCCTTTCTACAGGTTGTGGAGGGATAAAAAAAAATGAGGTAAAATGGCCACTGCCCAGTTAGCTCATACACCTCTTTAAATCTCTGGATTGATGAAGTAATGTGCTGATCAGTCTTACTGGGGACCCTGGGGAAAAAGAGTTAATATGGTTCATGGGACCAAATTTAAATAATTTTGCATAATTCACACAAATTTGTACGTGACTACTGAGGACCATTTAAAAAAAAAAGAAGTTCAAATTAAATATGACATGATCCTCAGATAAGCACAACAGCTGTCCTCTTATAGGAAGTTTCACCACTTAAATGTTAAAGCAAATCCTGCACTTAGGCATCTTCAGAATGGATCTGACTATCATTTAAAAAGGTTTCCCTTTAGGGGACCTATTTTTTTGTCCCCATACGGTCAGAGGTCCCCTAAAGGTGACTGTGTAAACAGAGCGATGTCCCCATTAAGTAAGCATTGCCAGAACACACACACACACACACGCACACACACACACACACACTCACAGAAGATATTTCCCCTCCTCCTCACCTGTCTGATTTCCTCCCCCGCACCAGTGTAGCCCTGCAAACCGTCCAGGACGACCTGAGCCTCCGTCAGCACCTGGTTCACCTTCTCCCACAACGTCTTCTCTGTGGATGATGGCTGAGCATCTGTACAGAGATCAAAGATTAGCATCTCAGGCCCTGCTATGGTGTGTGCGTGCGTGTGTGTGTGTGTGTGTGTGTGTGTGTGTGTGTGTGTGTGTGTGTCTTACTCTCAAAGTCTAAAAAGAAGTTTCCTCCACTGTTGTCGATGTCTCTGCTCAGCACTCTGATCAAGTTCCCCATTCTGCACAAAAGTTACCGTGACGGCGCTAAGAAGCTGGCAATACTAGATTGACAAGCCTTAAAAAGGGTTTTTGTGAAAAGAACAGTGAAAGAGGAAGCAGTGACATTTGTCTTAAAGAGAGGAAGTAAGGCCTACTGAGCTCGCGCTCAGCTCAGACGACATGATGGAGTCACTTCAACAAAAACGTCAACAAAAGTCCCTTTGTTCACATCAACAGATCAGCTACATTGGCAAAAATGCATTATCATTTATTTCCGGTCTTATAATTACACATTCTTTTTTTTAAATTATTTAACATATAATTATATTTATATTAGTATACATATTAGTATTTATTTATTTTAAATGTATTTATTTGTCATTATTAATGGTTCATTATTTAATAATGTATATGTTGTGATTATAAATTAAACTGTGTTGTATAATCTATCGATATCATACTGCTATAATATCAGTACTGTTATTACACACAAGTGGCGTCATCACCTTTCAGTTCTACTCACTTGTCTTCATATATACACACACGGCGTTTGTTTTACACTCACGTTTATAGTAAAAACATTAAAAGTTGAGAAGTTTAATATGCATTCATTGACTTTTCCCTCGAGTACGTCCATCTTTTTATATCAAAATGTATCTCAAATTCGACCCCAAAAGCGGTTCCTAATCATTTGACCCTGTGATGTAGCTGTTAAGGTGATCCCAATATGACAAACATTTATAAACAAATCGTTCAAATTAGTAATCTAATCAGCGATTACGGTGGTTTAGGTCCAGCGGTCGCTATACCCCCAGAGGAAATCGTCATTGTGGACTTGACAGGACCTGAACCAAAAGGTCAGAAATCAGAACCATTTGCTGGTTGAACTTTGGAGCAGAAGTCTGAGGAGTAAAAACTTCCTGATCGGACAGGAGCTGACATGTCTCAAGCACCAAGGACCCACCCAGACCGAGACCCAGACTGAGACCGAGACCCCTCCCTTCCTCCTCCTGCCCAATACCAGATAGTCTCCCCACCCTTCCAAAAAATGTCCAGTGCTCACCTTGGCTGAGAGCCGATAGATGCTTGATCGAGATGGCGGGTCCAGGTGATTCTACATGCCGACACTGTCAACCCGGAAGTAGCCCCCTCGGCGCTCCGTTAACTATAAAAGGAAACGTTTCCTGAGCACGGAGCCAATCAGCGTGCGCGGAGGCCGTGCAACTTAAAAGCAACTTCAACTAAAAACTTGAACGCAACTTCTAGCTCTGTGCAACGCGGCTCAAAATTAATCAAAACAATTACAAAAACGCATAGTCATTTATTTTTTTTATTGCATTTGTGTAATATTATTTCCAGTAATTATTTTGACCACAGCAAAATGTGTTGAAATAATTTTAAAAATATATATAATTTGATATCACCAGTCATTAGTGAACAAATATTTGTAATATTAAAAAACACTCGCTTTGTCTCCTGTCTCCTGCGCTTTGCTGCTGACACCTTCTGGACGGAAGAGACATTACATCGACTCTATGAGGGAGGAGACATAAACGACACTTTATATATCAAATATACTGAATTACATATACGTATCAAATATGTCAGATGTACGATAAAATAATAATAATAATAATAATAATAATAATAATACATTCTATTTGTAAAAATCACTTTACATTGGGTAAACAACCTCAAAGTGCTACAGTGTATTAAAAAATAAAATAAAAAGATAATAAAAATAAATAAAAATTAAAACTAGAACAGCCAAATAACTAGAACTAGTATGCATATATCTAAAAAAAGAAAAGAAAACAAAAGGCTTTTATAAAAAGAAGGGTTTTTAAGCCTTTTTTTAAAAAGCATCCACAGTCTGTGGTGCCCTCAGGTGGTCAGGGAGAGCGTTCCTGAGGGCACCACAAGAAAGTTTGATCATATTACGCCTACCGGTATACTGGCTCACCTGCACTGGCTTCCTGTGCACTTAAGATGTGACTTTAAGGTTTTACTACTTACGTATAAAATACTACACGGTCTAGCTCCAGCCTATCTTGCCGATTGTATTGTACCATATGTCCTGGCAAGAAATCTGCGTTCAATGAACTACGGCTTATTAGTGATTCCCAGAGCCAAAAAAAAGTCTGCGTGCTATAGAGTGTTTTCTATTCGGTCTCCAGTACTATGGAATGCCCTCCCGGTAACAGTTAGAGATGCTACCTCGGTAGAAGCATTTAAGTCCCATTTTAAAAGTCATTTGTATACTTTAGCCTTTAAATAGACCCCCTTTTTAGACCAGTTGATCTGCCGTTTCTTTTCTTTTCTCCTCTGCTCCCCTCTCCCTTGTGGAGGGGGAGTTACACAGGTCCGGTGGCCATGGATGAAGTGCTGGCTGTCCAGAGTCGGGACCCGGGGTGGACCGCTAGCCTGTGCATCGGTTGGGGACATCTCTGCGCTGCTGACCCATCTCCGCTCGGGGCGGTTTCCTCCTGGCCCCACTATGGACTGGACTCTCACTATTATGTTGGATCCACTGTGGGCTGGACTTTCGCTGATATGTTGAATCCACTATGGACTGGACTTTCACAATATTATGTCAGACCCACTCGACATCCATTGCTTTCGGTCTCCCCTGGGAGGGGGGGAGGGGGGTTACCCACATATGCGGTCCTCTCTAAGGTTTCTCATAGTCATTCACATCTACGTCCCACTGAGGTGAGTTTTTCCTTGCCCTTATGTGGGCTCTGTACCGAGGATGTTGTTGTGGCTTGTGCAGCCCTTTGAGACACTTGTGATTTAGGGCTATATAAATAAACATTGATTGATTGATTGATGGCTCCACAGACTGGGAGCGGCGGAGCCCGGTCTCCCATTGTTCGTAGCTTTGTCCTCGGAGGTTGGAGGAGGTTAGCCTGTCCGGAGCGGAGGTGTCGTGTGGAGGATTTGGGGGTGAGTAGTTCACTGGTGGGTTAGTAGGGAGACTTTGTATTCAATCCTGAGTGGATCAGGAAACCAGTGAAGGGATTTGAGAATTGGTGTGATATGGTCATATTTCCGCACTCTCATCAGGATCCTAGCAGCACTATTCTGTATGTATTGCAGCTTCTGGATGTTCTTAAGGGGATCCTGACAAGAAGTGCGTTGCAGTAGTCTAAAATGTATTTATTGAGTCAAAAGTGGAAGTCCAGTAAACCAGTGTTTTCCAACCTTTTCTGAGCCAAGGCACATTTTTTTCATTGAAAAAAAAAAAAAAAAACCGAGGCACACCACCAGCAGAAAACATAAAAAAATGAAACTCAGCAGCCAATATTGAAAGTAAAAAGTCGTTCTAGCAATGGTTGGATATGAATTCAAACCATAACCAGAGGTGGGTAGAGTAGCCAGAAATTGTACTCAAGTAAGAGTACTGTTACTTTAGAGATTTATTACTCAAGTAAAAGTAAGGAGTAGTCAAGTCACCCAAATGTTTACTTGAGTAAAAGCAAAAAGTATGTTGTGAAAAAACTACTCAAGTACTGAGTAACTGATGAGTAACCTGTTCGTTTAATGATGACGGCAACAAATAATGCACAAAAACATAAAAATAGCAATGAGCAAATTCAGAGCCAGGAATATCTCTTAAGCAACTAAAACAATAATATATATTAAATAACTAGACATTAACATAAAAAAAATTATGGCAAACTGAGCCACAATAACTTAACAGCACTATAGGTTCAGTAGGCAGAGATTACAAAGGGAAATAACAAGTTAGCCTTTAAGCAAACCATAAACTGATAGGTGTGGGCTGCACCTGGGAACACACTGTGCACTTCTGATTGGTGTTTCTATGCATGCGTGTGTGTATGTGCGCGACTGTGCGTGTGTGTGCGTGTCTCTGTCTGTCTGTCTATGAAGCTGCAGTGCGTTAATAAATGTCCCCACACTATGTACATTTGACAATGATTCATAGCAGGGAAGCTAACATCAGCCTACGGTGACAGCCAAAATATGTACTAACGTTACTTACCGCGATGTGCTTCCTCAAATTTGACGTTGAGTTCATGTAAGCTTAAGCTTGTTGTTGTTTGCCGCTGAAACTTTATGTGCAGTTAATCATGTGACCGCCTGGCTCTGTTTGATTGGTGAAACGGAGTCAAACGTCACCAGTGACTGCATTTGATTGGTGAAACGGAGTCAAACGTCACCAGTGACTGCATTTGATTGGTGAAACGGAGTCAAACGTCACCAGTGACTGCATTTGATTGGTGAAACGGAGTCAAACGTCACCAGTGACTGCATTTGATTGGTGAAACGCAGGCATGTGATAGATCCTACTTTGAAGGCCTGTCTGACAAACCAAAACAAACAAAGCGTGCATTAACAGATCGATAAAAATCAGTAGCGGGTAGCGAGCTGAATGTAGATCAATGGAGCGGAGTAAAAGTAGCGTTTCTTCTCTATAAATATACTCAAGTAAAAGTAAAAGTATGTTGCATTAAAACTACTCTTAGAAGTACAATTTATCCCAAAAGTTACTCAAGTAGATGTAACAGAGTAAATGTAACGCGTTACTACCCATCTCTGACCATAACCAACCATGCATCACTATAACTCTTGTCTCAAAGTGTACTGTCATGAACTGTCACATCCCGCCGTGACTTATTTTGAGTT
Source organism: Entelurus aequoreus (assembly GCF_033978785.1). Classification (NCBI taxonomy): domain Eukaryota; kingdom Metazoa; phylum Chordata; class Actinopteri; order Syngnathiformes; family Syngnathidae; genus Entelurus; species Entelurus aequoreus. Next base: position 42,437,854 of record NC_084746.1, on the reverse strand, counting down.
TTTTGGTGTTTTCCTGTGTGTAGTATTTTAGTTCTTGTCTTGCACTCTTATTTTGGTGTTGATTGTCATGGTATGTACGTATGTACTTTGTGGACGCCGTCTGCTCCACACGCTGTAAGTCTTTGCTGTCGTCCAGCTTTCTGTTTTGGTTTACTTTGCAGCCAGTTCAGTTTTAGATTTGTTTTGTATAGCCATCCCTAAGCTTCAATGCCTTTTCTTAGCGGCACTCGCCTTTTGTTTATTTTTGGTTTAAGCGTTAGATACCCTTTTACCTGCAAACCATCGTCGTTGTTCTCGACACCTACACAACAATTAGCTACCTGCTGCCACCTACTGATATGTAAGAGTATTACACAGTTACTCTGCCGAGCTTGAGACACTCAACAACGGTACATTTGCGTATTATAATTCCTGGTTTGCAAAAAAAAATGTTTAACCCAATTAGGTGAAATTACATAATCTCCGACGGCACACCAAACAATATCTCACGGTACACCAGTGTGCCGCGGCACAGTGGTTGAAAAACACTGCAGTAAACAATAAAGGTAACCGTTCAAGAAATACTACATTTCCCATACTGCAACGCGAACCCGGAAGTGTATCTTCGCCTGACCTTGGCTAAATTCGCTACGCAGAGTAAGAAGCATGGCGAGTAAAGACCCTGGCGTGAGTGCTACAGTTACTTATTGTTTTTTAAAACCACCTAACCCTTAACACTAACATACTTTGTCAAATGTCTGCCTTCGAATCGATTTACTCCTCTCTTCCTGCGACGGAACTTCAAATGTAAACTTTGGCTAGCTAGCAAACAGCAGATCCATGTGAACTTCTCACGTCCCTTTTTTACAGTTTCAATTTTATTAAATTAGTTTTTATTTCAACATTTAAGTACTCACTGTACACATTTTGGCTCGTAATATTGCATTCAGCTCAGAATTAGAAGATGCCTTGTATTTAGTGTTTTCTTCAAATGTTGTCAATGTTCTAACATTAATGTTAGTGTTTTACATTGTGTCCAAATTTGCTAATTATGTGGCTTAATTAGTGCACTTGTGTACTTACACTTTTGACTACGACTAATTAACACAATGTATCCATAATAAGAAGTACGTTGAAACGCAATACGGTAGTAGCTTACACTGTCAGTACCCGGATGTTGTACTCGAAATGGTACATTTGCAGCAAATAACAGTTGGCAGGGACAAGCGGTAGAAAATGGATAGAAGGACACATACCAACAGAGGCGAACCTGGCTAGATTTACACCCTTGGCGAAACCATCCCTTCGACCCCCCCCCCCCCCAAAAAAAAAGATATGCCCCTAAACCCCAACACAACAATATTATATGATATTATACTGTATTATTTGATTATAAAATCTTCAATACATAAAGGTAACAAGAACAGAAAAAAAAAGATAAATACATGAAATATAAATGAAAAACAGTATATAATGATAAATAAATAAATGGGTTATACTTGTATAGCGCTTTTCTACCTTCAAGATACTCAAAGCACTTTGACAGTATTTCCACATTCACCCATTCACACACACATTCACACACTGATGGCGGGAGCTGCCATGCAAGGCGCAAACCAGCAGCCATCAGGAGCAAGGGTGAAGTGTCTTGCCCAAGGACTAGGATGGTAGAAGGTGGGGATTGAACCCCAGTAACCAGCAACCTTCCGATTGCTGGCACGGCCACTCTACCAACTTCGCCACACCGTCCCTATAAACATCAATGCCCAAATCCTTCCATCACAGGATTGAAAAACTGTGCTTGAAAAATCTATGAAGAACGCTAACATAAAAAACTTACTTTATGGAGCATAAAAAAGATTCCTGCAGTAAACTGTTTCATATTTTACATAAAAAAAATTTTTTTGCATTATCCTGATAACATCTGAATAATCGATTTTTAGATGCATCGCAATTCGGACATGTACGATTTATAGAATCGATTAGTAAACGTCAATAATCGATAGTCAATTTATTTATTTTAAATTAAGTAATGCCAACAGTTCTAAAATTTGTCTGACTGCAGCAAGCCACCTCACAGAGACCCAAGCAGCTCCTTTATTATTGGGCACTTATGGTCCAGTTGTTCATACATTTTCATTAATGGGGAATTAATTTACCGGTTTCTTATTCCAAATGAATTGTTTTTTTTAGTTGCAAGTGATAAAGGCTTATTTAATGAAACAAAAAGAAATGTAAAACTGCATCTGCATCAATATACATAAAATAAAGATGCATCAATAATCGATTTTTAATCAAATCGTAGCTCCTGAATTGTAATCGAAATCGAATCAGGAGGTGTCCAAAGATTGCCGCCTCTAGTTCCAGTTATGATGACACACCAGTTTTGTACATAGAGAAACAGCAGATAATTAACATAATATGAATGTAGTGCTCAAACTGTAGCAGATCTTTCAACCTGTGTTTTTCACCCTGTTTACTACTGGCACTAACATGAACAACAGGTGTGAAGTGCAATCTAAAACTTGACTTTGCTAGCCTTCTTTGATGCTAAATCAACAATCACATTATCATATGAATTCTGTTGTGCAACTGTATGATTGTTGCTGTCTGATTATGGCAAGTCAAGAGAGACGCTCCAGTGACATCGAGGATCTCAAGTACGTTTTTGCCCGTCAATCAACCGAAGTTACATTGATGACTGCACAAAATGTATTCCCCCCCACACAACCCAATTATTTACATGTAGGTATAAGGGTCTTTTTCAATTTAGGAATGAAAATACAATTTATTTGGAAGATCTGTGTGGCCTCACTGACCTGGGATCAGATTATCCTCACCCCTTTGCCAAATTGCCTCTTGACTTTCCAGTGTTGCCAATTTGGCAACTTTGTCGCTAAATCTGCCCCCTTTCCAATCCTCTTGGCGACTTTTTTTGTAAACGGCTACTAGTGACAAATCGAGCGACTTTTACCGGTGTTAGTGGAGACTTTTTTGTGTTTTGGAGACTTTGAGGTGAAACCACAAAGCAGGATGCTACCGTCGTTCCAAAGCACTCAAAGGCGGTCAACGCGCAGCAGCAGAGACTTTCACAGGGCGGGAAATGATTTGCAGTCTGGACTTTTATTGTGCTGTACTTTTATGTTGCGTTCCATTTGAACTGGTAACTTTTTATGAAAAGGGTTGTTAATGGAAATGAGCGGTCATAGTCTATAAAACTGGCAAATTTAGTTTTTTTTTCCTCTTTTTTTTTGCTGTGCGTAGATTGCGCCCTGGACGGTCGCCCACATTGCCCACAGCAAAAACCAGCCCTGCTTACCACCCTTTTACTCGGCATGTTAACTACAAAGCGGAAGGAGGGGAACTAATTTGAAATAATAGCAGAATGATCAGAAGATGAGGCGAGTAAAGATAGTGATTGGTAAGTGCGTGGCAACAGTGATGGATTTGCGACAGCAATACACTGTCTAAATTCACACACTTAGGACCTAAATTTGAGACAAAGACCAATGCTGAATTTGAGTTGCAATATTGTAGCGGTTGTGTTTTGCAGGGGTTCCTTCAGCAGTTGCGGCAGATAGCACTCAGGATGGCTATGGGGCCCAAGGGAATGGGAAGTGGCGCCAAGCTGCTTGCTGTTGCTGGTGCTCTGGCATATGGTGTGAAGGAAGCCATGTACACAGGTGTGTGTGTGCATGTGTGCGTGCGTTACAGGGCTGCACGATTATAGCCAAAATAATAATCCAGATTATTATTATCAATATTGAAATAACGATTATTCATTGTTAGGTAAAACAGTGTTGGGGGGCACGCAACACCATCATGTAAATTCTATTCTATTTAAAGACAAGCATTTACCTGTTTCTCACCTTTTTTGTAAGGGGCGCCGGAAGTTGGCAGACCCGTCAGCGATCCTGTTTTGTCTCCCTGTCATGTTTGTCTGCTTTTGAATGGGATTGTGCTAGGGCAGCAACAACTAATCGATTAAAATCGATTATAAAAATAGTTGGCGATTAATTCAGTCATCGATTCGTTGGATCTATGCTATGCGCAGAGGCAATTTTTTATTTTTTTACATTTTTTTTTATAAACCTGTATTTATAAACTGCAACATGTACAAATAGCTGAGAAACAATAATCAAAATAAGTATGGTGCCAGTATGCTGTTTTTTTTTCAATAAAATACTGGAAAGGATAGAAATGTAGTTTGTCTCTTTTATCCGATTATTAGTCGATTAATCGACAGATTAATCGATTATCAAATTAATCGTTAGTTGCCGCCCTAGATTGTGCTGAAAATCTTAATTTCCCCTCGGGGTTTATTAAAGTATTTCTGATTCTGATTCTGATTTAGCTCTACTTTTCCTTTTTTCATGCTTTTTTTGCCCACGTTTCATGCGTCATCATTTGGACACCCCAGTTTGATCTAACCATACATTTGATCGTTTGTAGTGTGAAAATATTTAGTGTAACATTTGAATTTATGTGAAAGAGTCCTTCAATGCGCAATTACATTACTATATTTCCATGATTCATACGCATGCGTAGATGCAGGGGATGCATGAATTCTAACGGGGAGCTCTTCTTGCCAGAACACCGGCAATAAATGTTGGCACTGGATGGAAAAGTGTCTCCAGACTCAATTTTTTTCACAATGGTTAGCTTTTAGTCCTGTTAGTGCAACTCCCAAGAGACAAGCAAAACGGCTTGTTTGCAAAGGTCCAAGAGCATAAGAATGAGTTTTTAACATTTGGGGCACACAAACTGTGTTGGTAACCAAACAGATCCATAAAGAGTTACAGCAGAAATATGTCATACAGGGATTAACTATACACCGCAAAGCATTCACCAAACGCTATGTCACATGAACTGTTTTTAAAGTAATAACTTTCTGAAATGATGGTGGTGGAGTTTTGTGCTCATACACAATGGCCTCTGGCGTGGACGGGCACATGCTTCACAGGGCCGCCGCAGTTGTGAAAGTGTTTGATTTGATATGCAGCGCAGCATGCTTTTCAAATGTTAATATCGCCGACCATCATCCTCATTTAACTGTGGCAGCCAAAATCGTGATCATGATTCAAATTTGATTAATTGTGCAGCCCTACTGCGCGTGTGTGCGTGTCCATTAAGAAGGTGCTCCAAATAGAAAAGTGTGTGTTGTGTAGTTGAAGGTGGTCAGCGAGCGGTCATCTTCAGTCGTCTTGGAGGAATGCAGATGGACACAGTCCTCACTGAAGGTCTTCACTTCAGGTCAGTTCCACATTCTGTTTAGTATTTTGATGATGATGATAATGATTGTGGTGCACAGGGTTCCATGGTTCCAGTATCCCATCATCTATGACATCAGAGCCACGCCCAGGAAGATCTCCTCCCTTACAGGAAGCAAAGGTCAGACAGGAGAGCCCTAGGTCCAAGGTGAGTTTGCGTTAACCAGATGTCGTGATGTTTTTGCCAATGTCAGACTTGCAGATGGTGAACATCGGGCTGCGTGTGTTGTCGCGGCCGGAAGCGTCCTGCCTGCCTGCGCTCTACCAGCGACTGGGCAAAGACTACAATGAACGTGTTCTGCCCTCCATTGTCAACGAGGTGCTCAAGAGCGTTGTGGCCAAATTTAACGCCTCGCAGCTCATCACGCAGCGAGCGCAGGTGAGACACTTCAATAGTGACTCAACAACTTTAAAGAAAATTACTTTGTCTGTGAGTTGAGATTTTCCCTGACAAAATTCATATTCAAAAGTAGGGATGTTTATCGTTGGGATTTTATACAATACTCTAATTGATATTCCTTATTATTTATCGGTACTCCGTACTAAATGTAGTTTGTTGCAAATAAAGATGTTAAAAAATTCCTTTTTATTACAATGTTTATTGGCACAAGAGATTAACATCGTGTAACATCTCCCAGTTGGGAAGTCTTTTTTCAACACCTGCTTTTTAAGTCTTAAACAAGTCAAATATGTTTGCCGTGCAAGGTGAAATGCAGTTACAGTATGTCCTCATCCTGTAAACACCACACAAATCTATCACTGTTTCTATTCAGTACAATTACACTCAACTGGAAATAATATTTATGTAGGCAAAGCACATACCTTTTACATGGAAATGTATATGCATCTATCCATATCAAATATATCACATAAATCAGTATAATCAATTGGCATGTTTGGTGGGTGTGCATTTAAGCAAGGTGTGTTTTGATGCCCCTCAAACGTGGCGCGATGGAGTGACGTTAGACAGCGACTAGGCACCTGTCAGCGGACGCTGTCTTGCTTCTAAGGAACTTTATGCATTTTTATATTATTTACATTTTTACATTTTGAGTGGATTAATATTGGCCTGGGGATTACTGGGTCGCTAGACTTTTGAGGAATTATTGTTGTTACAAATTTTTGTGTCGTGTTGCTTCTATATTTGGGATTACTCCAAGCTGATTATCACATCCTATAGGGCTAGGCCAGGGGTGTCAAACTCAAATACAAAGTGGGCCAAAATTTAAAACTGAACAAAGCCGCGGGCCAAGGTTGAACAAATTAACCTTTTAATAGGGACCCAAACAAGTTTTGCATTGAATATTGAACAAGCAAGGCTTATATAACTTTATAGTGACATGCAAAATCGAGTTTCAAATAATAATAATAATAATTAAAGAATATCAATGGCATATCAAATACAATTTAAATAAAAATGTAATGCCTCTTTTCTATGTGCAGCCTTCTGAGGTAAATATCAAAATACATTTTTCCACAGGCTAATAATAAATTTGAAAATAAAATAACAATAATGAAAATACACCCCCGCTACCACCAAACCTCCCCCCCACACACACACCTTGTAGCGTCCCGGAAGAGTTAGTGCTGCAAAGGGTTCTGAGTATTTGTTCTGTTGTGTTTATGTAGTGTTACGGTGCGGATGTTCTCCCGAAATGTGTTTGTCATTCTTGTTTGGTGTGGATTCACAGTGTGGCGCATATTTCTAACAGTGTTAAAGTTTTTTATTCGGCTACCATCAGTGTAACCTGTATCGATGTTGATGAAGTATGCGTTGCATTCATTTGTGTGTGAATTCAGAAGCCGCACTGGCTGACGGGCTGGCTGGCGTTTGGAAGACTCAAGTATTAGAATTAGTGGTGAATGCGGTGGCGGGCCAGCTGTAGTGTTAATTTGATATTGCCTCAAGGGCCAAGTCAAATTACACGGCGGGCCAAATCTGGCCCGCGGGCCAGAGTTTGACACCCATAGGCTAGGCGATGTAGCAAAAAAAAATCATACAAAGATGCATCAGTTATTATTTCAACACTGGTGCTCCCACTAGAGTATTAGAAGCTCCCAAGTTATCAGGAACGTATGAATGAAAATGTTTAATTGGTCATTGCGTGCACAACCGGCTGTAGAAATGTACAAACTTGAGCAGCCGACAAGTCGCACGGCAACATGTAAACATTGCAATATCTCTGTTTCGAGGGGGGGGGGCATGTAGGATGTTTCAATACAAGTAACTTAGTGAAGCACTTGATAACACGCCATCCAAACGCATACAATAAAGTTACCGCGGCTAAAAGTTAACAAGGCGGGACAAAAACAACAACCCTAACAGATTAATTCCAGCGGAAAGAAAGGTTTTCACGGGAATCCCAACGTGGAGTCGTCATTTTCGGTAAATGTATTGAAATCATAGTATTGGATGATCAACCGCTCTCTATGGTGAAAAATGTGGGATTTCGCTGCTTGCCTAGCCATAAATACATAACCGAAACAGCCCTTCCCAACCTGTATAAGACTATTAGGAACTGATCTCCACAAATTACAAGACGCAGACTCTTGTCAGCTTCTTGACAAGATATTTGGAGCAGTGATATCACATCTTTATTAGTGATTATCTTTACAGCACATTGGGTCAGCCAAATGGCTATATCAACTAATTTATAGAAACCATTGGCAAGTTTTCTTGCATTTCTACATAATTTTTATGTAGTAAATGCCTTTTAAAGCATCTTAAAAATGGTAAAGTCCAGTGGCCAGCCGTGCGTTTCCCACCTAGGCCTTCAGTGATGTCCGACTTCAATAATTACCTCTCAAAATATCATAATTTGTCACTACATGACCATTGCTGGAGAAATACTATACAAAAACACATTTACGCCCTACTGGGCATTAGACCACATCAACAGTGTACAAAACGGGTTATTTTCTGGCGCATTTAAAAAATAATTAAAACACATCAGCAATTAAAACATATCTTATGTGGTACTGTCGAAATTAAAATCATAATTTATAGCACCTATTCGACGCCGTATAAGCCAGTGGTACTCCTCGTCGTCGGCTTATTCGAGTGGAAATGGCGAGCATTTCCCCATTCCATCGCCAGAACAGCTGAGCTAGCTTCCAGGGTTGGCCGACATCATCTCACAAAATGTAGTTTCTCTATACATATCCTTCTTGAAAATGGCCTTGCAAATACAGTATATATCTGCCACCTAATAATTTTTTTGTTTTCCTTCTCTGCTATACCGGTCTGGCTACGGCGCAACACTTCCCGCTTCCTGCTAAATTGAAACTTGTGAATGGATACTCACTTTGGAATGACAAGTGAGTATCCAATCACAGTCTCGTTAACATCAGGCTACTTAGATAGGCTACTGTCAACAACTTGTGATCTGATTGGCTATCGCAACTGTCTCTCAATCTGTGTTCTCAAATTAATCCGCTATCCGTCCCGATGAGTATCCAATCACAATGGGACGTTCAACGTGAGGCCATCTAGAAGTAACCTGACTCTCGCCAGATTCTTGTAGTTCGCTGAGCTCCACACAAGGATCTGGGACTTCTCAATAGGAGATGTATTTCAGAAGGCGGGGCCTTGTAAAAAAAATCATTGTATGTGATTGGATAAACCACTTGTCTGTTATCTTGAATGACGTGCTACTTCAACCACTGACATCGAAATCAACCCGTGACGCTCATGAGAGCGACGCTGGGAAATCCAAAACAGAACAGCCGACGTATTGGATAACGACACAGCGAAAAGTTAGAGAACTTTTACTTAAAAACGCAGCGATGTCAGTAGACTATCGATATCGTTTGTGCAAAGAAAATATGCAGAATTAATGTCAGCACACGACGCCTCGCCATTGTTGTTTGAATCAAACAGTCGCTTCGGCGCTACGTCACATCTATGAAATCCCGCCTGGCGATCCTGATTGGTTCATTATTTTTTGCTATCTTGAAGGAGTTTGCAATGCCCTCGAGCCCAGATCCTTGTGTGGAGCTCAGCGAACTACAAGGATCTGGCAAGAGTCAGGTTAATCCAGAAGGCCTTACTGACTCATGATCTGATTGGCTATTGCAACTGTCTATCACTGTATGTCCCTGTTCGCTTACAGTGCACGGATGCCCACATTGTTGATTCTGAAGGCCTCGGGCAGATTTCGTACATTATGGCAACATAAGCTAGCTGAATTCTGATTGGATATGAACTAAAACTAAAAACAACAGCACTGGAACGAGCATAATATGACATGAAGAGAATATGAATAATTTTATCTTTAATTATGATAATGATTTCTGGTTATGTTAGGCCAGCAGAGAAGGCCTTGCTGGCCCTGACGGCACACCACTGGTAAAATCTCTTAAATTTTACCCCGCAAATGGCGCCCTTGAACCCCAGCTGATGTTTTTCAATTCCTCTAATTTTTTTTGCTTCGCTCGGATCCCTGATTATAAAAGAAAAACAAATTTGGAGCATCAGCAGAACTGAGATATGCTTGTGATTGAGTTGAATGGTCTTGTCCATAGATGATGACGGTCACTGTTGGCTCATCCTGTGGTTGTATTGAGAGTGCAGATGCAATAATTCCAGAGGCTTCTGTTGCTCTCCCTATTGCCAATTTCTGACCGGTCCCGTCTATCGGTTGTGCGCAGTCTTTGCGCTGGTGTCCCTGCTGGTCAAACCCCCAACACACTTTTTAGGTATTCTGTCCATATGATATTTGAGGGGAAGTCTCAATTGTATGTGCCACAAGTTTGTCTCTCTTTTTTTAGCAAAAATCTGCACGTTTTGGGGGTCGCAAATGTTGATTTGCATATCTAATAACATCCAAACAAATTCCCTGGTTTCCTGCAATTCCCCATTTTCAGGTCCAAAATGAATCTCATCAAAACATTCAAACCCATAATTTACCACACTCTAGACATCTAAACTTTTTCCAATTGTTGTACATCATTTCAGTACAACTTCAGCTTTTCAACATTCACATGTAATTCCTACACAAATGATGGTGTAGTTGTACTTGTTACATGAATACCTGCAGTCAACTTGAATATATTTATCACTGCATCAAGTGTTTTCAAAGACGGCCTACCTCTCTTCAGGTGTCTCTGCTGATCCGCAAAGAGCTGGTGCAGCGAGCCAAGGACTTTAACATCATCCTGGACGACGTGGCTATCACAGAACTCAGCTTCAGTCGGGAATACACAGCAGCCGTGGAGGCCAAACAAGTCGGTGAGGAGACACCAGAAGTTTAAAAGACCACTAACTGGTTTTGAAGAGAAAACACTTCATTTTCATCACCCTCATTAAATGTTGTGTGTTTGCATGCAGCCCAGCAGGAGGCGCAGAGAGCTCAGTTTTATGTTGAAAAGGCCATACAGGAACAGAGACAGAAAATTATTCAGGCCGAAGGAGAAGCTGAGGCTGCCAAGATGGTGACTCTATCATCTGTCTTATCGTGTGATCACGCAACATCACCTCACTTCTTTTGTTCGCATGTGTGTGTTTGTGTGTGTCAGCTGGGCAGGGCGGTCACAAAGAATCCAGGCTATCTGAAGCTGAGGAAGATTCGGGCGGCGCAGAACATCGCCATGACGGTACTGAAACACCTTTTAATGTGATTCATGTAGAACAGCATCTCAACCATGGATGGATGGTTGGATGAAGTAATGATGAATGAATGAGTTATGGATGAAGTGTTGGCTAGATGGATGAATGAAGTGATGATAGATGAATGAGTGCTGGATGAAGTGTTGGTGAGATGTACACATGAAGTTATGATTGATGGATAGATGAAGTGTTGGATAGATGGATGATAATGGATGAGTAAAGAAATAAAGTGGTTGATAAATGGATGAATGAGTGACGATAGAATGTTGGATAAAATGAATGATGGATAACTAAATGAATGAGTGATAGATAGATGGATGAATAAGTGATACAGATGTATGGATGATAGTGGATGGATGAGTAATAATGGATAAAGTGATAATAGATGGATAATGTATGACAGATGGATTAATGAGCGGTGGATTGATGAATAGATGTTTAAATTGATGAAAGGATGAATGAGTGATAGATAGATGGTGGTTGACAAAAAGATGGATGAATGGAAAAAAAACATGTAAAATAAAACATTGTGCTATGAAAGGCACAGAAACTTGTATTGTGACACTTTCACACATGCTAAACACTTGAACTAACTCTGACCTGCAGATGGCGCAGTCTAGCAATAAAGTTTACCTGAGCGCTGACACTTTGGTGCTCAACCTGCAGGACGGCGGTGGCAGCTACAAGTGAGTCTCCATCGTGGGCGCCCTACTGATGATGATAATGACGATGATGATTTTTACCTTACTTTGTTGGTCTTGCAGGTTGTTGGAGAAGTAAAATGTCTACTTCCTGTCTTCATGCGTCTGGTCGCTCTGGCAGAAGGTTGTGGATTTCATGCATATGTACATGATGAAGACTTGATTATAACCTAAAGACCCTTTTTTACATTTAAATGCTCAACTTTACAGGAAATGTAGGCTAGGTTCTGTACGCGGAAGTCTGTTTCATCAGGTTGGCGGGAAAATATGTACGGACCAAATTATCTGTGTAAGAAATTTTCTTTGTAGAATAATGTCATACTGTCAATAAATATTCTTTCATGAAAACGTCCCGTGTGCTCACCGCCGAGCTCCAGCAGAGGGTGCTGCCTATTCTATGATCATAATGCCCACGGCTGAACACGTGACGTTCTCTTCATGTAACCTAAACAACACGTATATATTTTTGGAGTGGCAATGCAGAGGATGTACTTCAAGCACCAGGTCAGGAAGGTCAACCTTCCCCAGGAACTGCTGTTCATGTTTAACACCATCATTCAGTCTGTTCTGTACACCTCCCATCAGTGTCTGATTTGGAGCTGCATCCAAGCTGGACACACTGCAACAGACAATCAGGACTGCAGAAAAGATCATCCTCCCATCCATCCATTTTTTACCATTTGTCCCTTTTTGTCACGGGGGGCTGGAGCGTATCCCAGCTGCACTCGGTCAGAAGGCAGGGTACACCCTGGACAAGTCACCACCTCATCGCAGGGCCAACACAGATTCAAACATTCACACACTAAGGCCACTTTCGTGTTACCAATCAGCCCCCGGGTGCATGTACAACAGAAAAACAAAACAATAAAAAAGGAAATAAGTAAAATAATAAAACAAAACAGTTAAGAGCTAAAATTAGAATAAAAAGGGACAAATATATAATCTGTTTATAGCCGTTTTAAAAAATAATTTCAAGATCCCCCATTCTTGTGTTTTCGGTATGTGGCCCTTGGTTGAAAGTTTGGCTCTTAACTAGTCATTATTAAGTACTAATTAATGCCTTTTTCGGCATGGCCTTATTATAACCCTAACTCTAACCCTGGCCCTAACCCTCACTAAATAACTCTAAATTAAGTCTTTGTTACTTAGAATATGTTCCCCATACTAAAGTGTTACCAAAAACATATAACTTTGTCTTGAATTTGAAAAAAAATAAAAATTATTTTTTCACTAAAGAAGGGTTCAGTGAATGCGCATATGAAACTGGTGGGGTTCGGTACCTCCAACAAGGTTAAGAACCACTGTATCAGAAGCTCTCAAAATAAAAAAAATATACATAAAATATAAACATTTTGCTAGTAAATTAAAAAAAAAGATTATACTAACTTAGGAAATAATCATGAGAAATCACAAACTAATGTGTAATTGAACATTAATATTTTTGTACAGGCAGAATTTTTGACATACAAGGTTATACAGTTATACAATCATATTATTTTACAGGGGGGGGGGGAAACAGTAAACATTTAAGAAAAAAAAGGTATGTAGTGAGAAAAAGACATATTCTTTTAATTCTATGCTTAGTCACCTATAATGCAAAGCTGACACAATCTGTTTTTAGCAAAAAAAAAATTAATTAAAAAAGTTGTCAATATGACCCCTGCATACTTTGACTTTTCAGCATGCGGCCTGAACTAAAATATCGATATTTTTGATTTGAGAGTCGTCGATATTACAGCGTAAAGCCTCTCCCAGCTGCACTCGGGCGAAGGCGGGGTTACACAAGTCGCCGACTCATCGACTCACATTCACACACTCGGGCCAACTCGGTGTTGCCAATCAGCCTATCCCCAGGTGCGTGTCTACCATATCAAATTCCCTGTGTGGCCGATAAAAACTGATCGTGGTTCTCATTAAGCTAAATGTGTCAACATCGTCCTTCTTCTCAGCCCCGCCCCTTTGCCTGTGACGCTAAAAGCAACAAAGATGGCTGCTGAGCTATAAATAGCTGCGGGGGGGTGGGCCTCTGCTGAGTGTGTGTGAGAGAGAAACACAAAGATGGCCGGTCAGTATAAGAGAGTCCCTCCCTCACAGAGGCACAGTGGTTATGGAATAGATGGGGGAGTCATCACGTTGTGGGGCATGCAGAACACGATTGGCTGTCACTCACCGCCCACACCTCCTAGCCAGCCAATCAGGACCCCTGCTGACATTTGAATGATGGCGGTGTTGAAGATGGGGGGGGGGGGGAAATAATATCAAGTTAGGAGGGACTCCATGTAATGTCACACACGCACACACTTGTGTGTCAAATCGTGGCAGATGTCGGGACCGCGGCTGACCCCATGACCTTGCCGCTGCGTCCACACGCCATGACGGTGATGAAGTTTGATGCTCGCTGTCCTTTCCTGCATCCACACTGCAGCCCCACAGGACCCGCCCCCCTTGCCTGGCCCCGCCCCCTCTTCCTGCCGCATCCCTGACCTGCTTTTTGCTCCAGTTCATCAGCACCTTTGATCTCCACAACCCCCCTCTGCCCGCCATGAGCCAAAACAAGGACAGATTAGCGTCTCCATGGAAACAGTGACATCATTGCTCACCCAAATCTGGGCCGCCTGCCCGGGGGGGAGGAGGGGGCACGCAGTGCAGCGTGGCAACCAGCAGAGGGCGACTAGGAGTCACATTATTGTTATAACGATTCTACAATTGCTATTACTACTGTTACTACTACTCCATCTTGACATTGGTTCCGTAATTGACTTCATAAGTCATACTCACATCTCAAACATACAGTAATAGATGATATCTGTCCATTACCTGACCGCTTCTATGTTAGCTACCTCTCTTTGTTTATAATGTCAATTTTCTGCTGGATCTACTCTCTATTTTATGTTGCCCTTTTTAATTAAATTTTTTTTTTTAAATTTATTTATGTTTTGCTGCAGCTGGTACATATACTGTAATATACTGTAATATATGTGTATATATGTATGTGTATATGGGTGGCATGGCATAGTGGGTAGAGCAACCGTGCCAGAAACCTGAGGGTTGCAGGTTCACTCCCCGCCTCTTACCATCCAAAAAAATTGCTTCCGTTGTGTCCTTGGGCGGGACACTTCACCCTTGCCCCCGGTGCCACTCACACCGGTGAATTGAATGATGAATGATAGGTGGTGGTCGGAGTGGCCGTTGGCGCAAATTGCAGCCACGCTTCCGTCAGTCTACCCCAGGGCAGCTGTGGCTATGAAAGTAGCTTACCACCACCAGGTGTGAATGAATGATGGGTTCTACATGTAAAGCGACTTTGGGTACTTAGAAAAGCGCTGTATAAATCCCAGGTATTATGTGTATGTGTATATGTATATATATGCATATGTATGGATATGTGTATAGATATATATATTATTTTTTAAATCTTTTTTTACTATTTATACTACTATATTATTGTGTATGCACCTTAGGGCAGGGGTCCCCAAACTACGGCCCGCGTCCAAAATCAGGCCCGCGGGAAGTCCCAAGTATAAAAAATAAATAAATAAATATATATATATATATATATATATATATATATATATATATATATATATATATATATATATATATATATATATATATTTTTTTTTTTTTTTTTTTTTCTGTCTTTTCTTATCCACTTTGTACCGCTTGCTACTCACGGTGTCTCCTAGCCGCTAAGGCAAATCATATTGTCTAAAAATGCATTTTCTCATCGATAACGTGACATCATCGCACGCGCGGAAAGTGCGCTATATATACACACATATACATATATATATATATATATATATATATGTATATATATATATATATATGTATATATATATATATATATATATATATATATATATATATATAATATATATATATATATATATATATATATATATATAATATATATATATATATATATATATATATATATATATATATACACAGCCCGGCCCCCGGCCAAATTGTTTTAACCCAATGCGGCCCCCGAGTCAAAAAGTTTGGGGACCCCTGCCTTAGGGGATCTGCTCCAATTTCGTTGTTCTTTGAACCTGTTCACTGTAATAATGACAATACAACTCAATTGTATTCTATATTGTTCATGGTAATAGGGATTTGTTATATATTGTATATAATAAATAAATGATAAATGGGTTATACTTGTATAGCGCTTTTCTCAAAGCGCTTAGACAGTATTTCCACATTCACCCATTCACACACACATTCACACACTGATGGCGGGAGCTGCCATGCAAGGCGCTAACCAGCAGCCATCAGGAGCAAGGGTGAAGTGTTTTGCCCAAGGACACAACAGACATGACTAGGATGGTAGAAGGTGGGGATTGAACCCCAGTAACCAGCAACCCCCCGATTGCTGGTACGGCCACTCTACCAACTTCGCCACACCGTCATATAATATAATATAATATAATAATATAATACATCAGTATATTGTCACGTTCTGCTGCGAGCATGGCCTGCGCCCCCGCTGGGGGCGTGCCGGGACACGCCTATGCTCGCTCTTCCCGCATCACGGCCACGCCCCAGCTCGGCTGCAAGCAATCCGCAATCAGCGCACCTGGGTCTGATGAGGGCAGATGGCATATAGACCAGCGTACCCGAAGATCCGGTGCCGGAACGTAGTTGTCTGTACACAGTAGGCTATCGCGTCTCTGGCTCCCTTCCCACATACTTGCTCTCTCTCTGTGCCTACCCAGTTCCCGTGTCTTATGTCCTTTGTGTTTTCCGCAGTGCTTTCCCTGTCTCCCGTGATCGAGCTGTGTGCCTCGACTTCCTGTTCGATTCCGGACTGCCTCCCTCGATCCTTGACCCCAACTTGGACACGGACCTTTTGATGCCTCGCTATACCCCCCGACAACCTGCCTGTCTCACGGACATTGCAGCCTGCCTTTCCCCTCCAGGACTTCCGCCTCTCGCTCAACACTCACGGTAACACACAACAGTTAATTCCATACATAGTCACACACCATGCACTCTCTTGGATTTTGTCACACTTCATTCTCTAGTTTATATTAGTATTTTATTATATATATACACTACCGTTCAAAAGTTTGGGGTCGCATTAAAATGTCCTTATTTTTCAATGAAGATAACTTTAAACTAGTCTTAACTTTAAAGAAGTACACTCTATACATTGCTAATGTGGTAAATGACTATTCTAGCTGCAAATGTCTGGTTTTTGGTGCAATATCTACATAGGTGAATAGAGGCCCATTTCCAGAAACTATCACTCCAGTGTTCTAATGGTACAATGTGTTTGCTCATTGGCTCAGAAGGCTAATTGATGATTAGAAAACCCTTGTGCAATCATGTTCACACATCTGAAAACAGTTTAGCTCGTTACAGAAGCTACAAAACTGACCTTCCTTTGAGCAGATTGAGTTTCTGGAGCATCACATTTGTGGTGTCAATTAAACGCTCAAAATGTCCAGAAAAAGATAACTTTCATCTGAAACGCGACCGTCTATTCTTGTTCTTAGAAATGAAGGCTATTCCACAAAATTGTTTGGGTGACCCCAAACTTTTGAACGGTAGTGTATATATATATATATATATATATATATATATATATATATATATATATATATATATATATATATATATATATATATATATATATATATATATATATATATATATATATATATATATATATATATATATATATATATATATATAATAAATTATAGAGCTAATACGCCCCCTTTTGGTCTGTGCCGTCTACTCCTCCTGTACATAACATATATATTATATACTGTAGACATAATATGTAAATATTGCATATATACATGTACATTTTTAGTCTACTTAATACCTGCATTATCATTTCAATCCTTACCCTTTCCATCCTTTGTAACTGAGCTACTGTGTGGAACACTTTCCCTTATGGATCAATAAAGTTTGTCTGAGTGTAAGTCTAAGTCTAAATCAATATTCCTTTTTTCAAATCAACTCAAATCTGTTCTGAGACCCTAAAAAACACCACTATTTAATAAGAAACATGAATATTTAAATAATGAATATTGAATCAAAAATTGTTAAGATTGTTAAGTGTTCTGCCAACTAGGGGTGGGTTTGAGCCTGAAACAGTCTTTTAACCCAAACTGTTGCTCACAACTTAATAAAATAGCAGAGAGACGACTCCTATGTAAAAAGCTTCATTAAGTGGGCACTCGTAAATCAAGGTACCACTGTGCAGAGAAATCATATAGTATAGTGTATTGATTTAGCATGAAGAGGCAGGGGCATACCTGATCGAGCAGGTGAAGAGTCGTGTAGAAAGATATACTGTATGGACAACTTACCCAGGACGTGTGCGGACTTGTGCATGGAATTTCTGTCTTTCTGATGGTAGTTTTTCTCACAAAATGAAGATAGATAGATAGGTCTTTACTGTCATTGCACAAGCACAACGAAACTTTGTTTTCAGCACAAACCCGTTCAAGATTAGACAAACAAACAGTGTACAGGGTTACAGAACAGGAACGCTGATGGGCCGCCACAAGGCGCCCCGTAAAAGATGGGGGAAAAGGTAAAAACGCCGGGGAAGGATGAGTAAAAAAATACAATCTAGACTGGGCTCCTAAGGGGGCCCAGTCTGGAGTGGGAAAAAACCAAAAAAACAAAGTAATATGTCTAAATATAGTTCTAAACATACTTCAGCTCATGAACTTACAATCAAACATGCTTTTATTTTGTCAAAGTATTATTTCGGGGAAAATTTGTGGCCGAATTTGATGCACTACATCAGGGGTGTCAAACTCATTTTAGCTCAGGGACCGCATGGAGGAAAATCTGTGCACACGTGGGCCGGACTATTAAAATCATGGAATTAAAACTAAAAAATAAAGACAACTTCAGATCATACTTGCCAACCTTGAGACCTCCGAATTCGGGAGATGGGTGGGGTAGGGTGTGGGGTGTGTGGTTGGGGGCGTGGTAAAGAGGGGAGGAGTATATTTACAGCTAGAATTCACCAAAAGTCAAGTATTTCATATATATATATATATATATATATATATATAAGAAATACTTGACTTTCAGTGAATTCTAGCTATATATATATATTTATGTTATTATATATATATATATATATAAATAAAAGAAATACTTGAATTTCAGTGTTCATTTATTTACACATATATACACACACATAACACTCATCTACTCATTGTTGTACTTGAAAGTGCAATGCTTTGCAGCCAGTAGCACAGCCTTATATACTACATACATACTAAATACACAGTAATGAAAACACAGTTGTTCTACTAACTGTACTGTGCTTGCTGCTTACTTACTTTAAAAAAAACAAAAAACACTTACCTTTCACTATTTGAGTAGCCTTTGTCCTGCCATTTGCGTACTGGCGAGTGATCTCTGAATCCAGGAACATATCCTTCACGGATTTGTTGAAGACATCCGCAAATGAGAACGGGATGTTGCTTGCAGCTATCAGCATAGCCATCTTTGTCTCGGCATATGTTACACCATCGGGTCTCTTTTAAGCGAGGTGGCCCATAATACTGGGCCGTGACCGGTGCTGCGCTGCTGCCGCCTTGTGCTTCGCTGTCCGTTCATGAGTGAGTATATCCGTTCGGCCACCGTGTTCAATGGAGAAGTCTGATCTACAAAATTTACAGGCAGCATACCCCTTCCCCTTCGAACTGTCCTGGATAAACTGAAATTCTTGTTTCCATTCGTTTTGGAACTTACAAGCGTATTTCTTCATCTTACTCGTCGTCGGCGTCGCCAACTCGCCATAGCTGTATCTTCCTCGTTCTTCTGCTTCGTCTCCTTGTTGTGTGTGCAGTTGTGCACTGCACTCTCTAAAAGCCGTAGATGTTATAACGTGATTGGGCAGGCACGCTGTTTATATCGTGGAAAAGCGGACGTGAGAACAGGCTGTCGACTCGTCACTCAGGTCCGCGTGGAGCTGGAGGGGGCGTGGCCTCCAGCTCTGGCTAGAAATCGGGAGAAAATCGGGAGGATATTTGTCCCGGGAGGTTTTCGGGAGAGGCGCTGAAATTCGTGAGTCTCCCGGGAAAATCGGGAGGGTTGGCAAGTATGCTTCAGATTGTTTTTTTCTCTTACTTTGGCCAAAAACAGAACAAACACATTCTGAAAATACTACAATAAAAATATAGAAAAAAACTACCGGCAGCGGTAAAGTTTAGATCCATGAAGGAAAGAAGAAAGTGAATGAATGTTTATAACTGAATACATTTACATATGCATAAAAATGTGTTTTCTTTTGTATTATTTTTTAAAATGAATTACTTAACGTTTATGACAACCTTTTTCCAAAACACAATATAGAATGTGAGATATAACAGGATAATGCATACATTTATCATTTGTTTTCAAGGCGGTTACAAAAAAGTGGGACCGCAAATATTTACCGTGGGACCCCATTTTTATGACTTGATGGGGTCCCTGGGACCCCATTTTGAAAATTCCTAGCGCCAACACTGATGGAGTATTGGTGCGTGCAAAACAGCAGCAGGCGGCTGTGGCCTGCGGGCCGGTTCTAATACTAATCAAATATTATCCCAGGGGCCATAGATCATTCATTCGCAGGCCGGATCTGGCCCGCGGGCCTTGACTTTAACACAAAGACACTACATGCATGCTGTGTTTAGTGACCAGCGGGCTTCTAACACGCTACCGCCGGTGCAATGTATGTCAGAAAATACAGGACGACCAAAAAAAAAAAACGTATTATCCACATTTTGCCAAAATCCTCAGTAGCTTTGCATCAACAGTCACGGAGAAATTGTGACTTTTGTGGGAAGTATATCAACTGTCATGGCTGCCTCCAATGAATTGTTTGCAATCACTGCACTATATGCCTTTGCTTTTACATTTGTTTTTTAAAAATATTTTCTATAGGTTTTGTTGTGGTGAGTCTGCATGGCTTCTTGATTTTATACTGACCGTATTAACTTGAATATTGAACTAATGCTTCTTTTTACTGCATTATCAATTAATTGTGTGTATATATATATATATATATATATATATATATATATATATATATATATATATATATATATATATATATATATATATATATATATATATATATATATGTGTGTGTGTGTATATATATATATATATATATATATATATATATATATATATATATATATATATATATATATATATATATATATATACAGTACAGGCTAAAAGTTTGGACACACTTTGTCCTCATTCAATGCGTTTTCTTTATTTTCATGACTATTTACATCGTAGATTGTCACTGAAGGCATCAAAACTATGAATGAACACATGTGGAGTTATGTACTGAAGACATGTTTTATATTCTAGTTTCTTCAAAATAGCCACCCTTTGCTCTGATTACTGCTTTGCACACTCTTGGCATTCTCCCGATGAGCTTCAAGCACACCTGTGAAGTGAAAACCATTTCAGGTGACTACCTCTTGAAGCTCATCAAGAGAATGCCAAGAATGTGCAAAAAAGTAATCAAATGTTTCTTTCCTTTTTTTTGGGGGGGGGGGGGGTGTGGTATGGTTGGGATATAAACAAAAAAAAAATGTTGACAGTTAGGGCAGACAACAGGGGCCGTACTTATCAAGCTTCTTAGAGTGCCATTTTACACTTAAGTCCTGAGAATTTGCGAAATGTAGTCCTACTCTCAAACTTAAGAATAAAAGCTTTTTATCAACGTTCTTAAGTCTAAGAATCACTCCTACTCTCCACGATATTTAAGAGACCTTCAGAGGTGTCTTAAGTGGTTAGGAGTTGCCAGCAGGGGATGGCACTGAGGCG
This sequence comes from Entelurus aequoreus, assembly GCF_033978785.1. Taxonomy (NCBI): domain Eukaryota; kingdom Metazoa; phylum Chordata; class Actinopteri; order Syngnathiformes; family Syngnathidae; genus Entelurus; species Entelurus aequoreus. The sequence continues at coordinate 42,416,477 of NC_084746.1, read as the reverse complement.
AGAGAGACGTGCGCGAACGTTCAGGGAACGGAACAATGTTTTGGTTTTTTTTTGATGACGAGCAGCTGATCAAACGGTATCGTTTAGACAGAGCGGATATTATTTTTGTCACAGATTTAATACTTTTCGATTCCTTGTTGATTTCTGCATGTGTCTGCAGTGGGCTAGTATATATAGAGCCACCCACACCAGTTTCAAATTAGTTGCCTAGTTAATGAATTGGAAAGAAAATGTTATGACAGTAGCGTATGTGTGTGGCCGTGAGGTGAGTGACGTCAGTGAGTGTGTGGGCGATAGAAGAGAGGGAGCGGTAGCGTGAGTGCCGGCGGGGACTAGTTTGTTTTGTATTATTTTGTAGTTTATTGTCAAAATATACACTCCCATTGTCCACTTAAATATTTCCAAGATATTTCTTTATTCTTAGACAACGGATTCCATTCCGTGATTGGTCATTTCTATGGACACAGAAATGACGTCACCTAAAATTCCGTTTACGGCACATAGTAATGTCGTAATTCAGCTCTGAGTGTGACACTTAAGATTCAGTCCTACACTTCGCTGAAAGTGTGAGTAAGACGCTTGATAACTAACTTTTAAGTGCAGCTTTCAGCGAAGAATTTATTTACTCTTAAGTCAACTCTTAGCAGACTTCTTAGGAGTAATTCTAAGAAGCTTGATAAGTACGGCCCCAGATATATAATGTATGTGAATATGATGTAATGGATAGGAATGTCTGATGCTGGATGTCAATAAAAATAAAATGACAAAAATAAAAATAAAACATGTTTTCAGTTATTTCACCTTTTTTTGTTAAGTAAATAACTCCACGTGTGTTCATTCATAGTTTTGATGCATTCAGTGACAATCTACAATGTAAATAGTCATGAAAATAAAGAACACGCATTGAATGAGGTGTGTCCAAACTTTTGTATTTTGCATTTTCATATATGAAGGAAGATTAATCACATTCGGATTAAGGCTTAACACAGAATATGTTAGGAATGCTCTTTGTAGCAGAGGGCATGACCCCAAAAAGCAGGATACAGCAGGCAGTGTGAATGAGTAAATGAGTATTTAATGTCAAAAAGTCCAAAATACAAACAGTGCAGGGAGGAAAAGCACTGAAAACACACAGGAGATCTGCGCATGACAAAATAGTTGACAGAGAGCTGACGACAAACGAAAGTGGCAAAAATGCCACAAACTGTGACAGTTCCTCTGAACACCAGTATGCCAAACATCTGGAATGACAAAGAAAATAGACTGGCTTAAATAGCCCTCCAACACTAGGTGAGACAATAAAGGCAATAAAGCTGCAGGTGAGGAGGGAAGCGCTCAGAAAGAGAGTAAATCCAAGGCAAACAGAATACAAACAAAACAGGAAAAGGAAACCAAATAAGAGCGCGAAACAGGAAGTGAAGCCAAAAACATAGGAAAAACACAGAACAACTATAACAAACAATGGCCTGGCCTAAAAGGTCATGATAGAAGACGCGCACATTGTTACACAGTCTGTGATGCGGGGAGGCGGCCAATTTCACTTCAAAACAGAACTTTAAATAAAACTGAGGAATTTTGTTAATATTGCTGCATTCGTATCATTGGCGCACATCAAGTTTAAAATATCATCACGTACTCAATGATGGCACCAATAGCATGAATGCTTCATCGACAACGAGCAGAGGAGAACGCTACGCTGGCAAAGTTTTCTGCGTCAATGTTGTCAACAAAAGTAGCACTATTAAGTTAAACATATGCTTTTTGCTCAACGGACATCCAACACCTGTGAAGACCAAGTCCTGCAAGTCCTACTCAGTGGCCTAGTGGTTAGAGCAGGGGTCACCAACCTTTTTGAAACCAAGAGCTACTTCTTGGGTACTGATTAATGCGAAGGGCTACCAGTTTGATACACACTTAAATAATTAATTTGCTCAATTTACCTTTAACTCTATGTTATTATTAATAATTAATGATATTTAGACTTAATTTAACGGTTTAAAAGAGGAGAAAACACCAAAAAAATTACAATAAAATTTTGAAACATAGTTTATTTTCAATTTCGACTCTTTAAAATTCAAAATTCAACCGAAAAAAAGACGAGAAAATCTAGCTAATTCGAATCTTTTTATGGAACATCATTAGTAATTTTTACTGATTAAGATTAATTTTAGAATTTTGATGACATGTTTTAAATAGGTTAAAATCCAATCTACACTTTGTTAGAATATATAAGAAATTGGACCAAGCTATATTTCTAACAGACAAATCATTATTTATTCTAGGTTTTCCAGAACAAAAATTTTGAAAGAAATTCAAAAGACTTTGAAATAAGATTTAAATTTGATTCTACAGATTTTTTAGATTTGCCAGAATAATTTTTTTGAATTTTAATCATAATAAGTTTGAAGAAATATTTCACAAATATTCTTCGTCGAAAAAACAGAAGCTAAAATGAAGAATTAAATAAAAATGTATTTATTATTCTTTACAATAAAATTTTTTTTTTTACTTGAACATTGATTTAAATTGTCAGGAAAGAAGAGGAAGGAATTTAAAAGGTAAAAAGGTATATGTGTTTAAAAATCCTAAAATCCTTTTTAAGATTGTATTTTTTCTCTAAAATTGTCTTTCTGAAAGTTATAAGAAGCAAAGTAAAAAAAATAATGAATTTATTTAAACAAGTGAAGACCTAGTCTTTAAAATATTTTCTTGGATTTTCAACTTCTATTTGAGTTTTGTCTCTCTTAGAATTAAAAATGTCGGGCAAAGCGAGACCAGCTTGCTAGTAAATAAATAAAATTTAAAAAATAGAGGCAGCTCACTGGTAAGTGCTGCTATTTGAGCTATTTTTAGAACAGACCAGCGGGCTACTCATCTGGTCCTTACGGGCTACCTGGTGCCCGCGGGCACCGCGTTGGTGACCCCTGGGTTAGAGTGTCCGCCCTGCGATCGGTAGGTTGTGAGTTCAAACCCCGGCCGAGTCATACCAAAGACTATAAAAATGGGACCCATTACCCGGCATTGGCACTCAGCATCAAGGGTTAGAATTCGGGGTTAAATCACCAAAAATTTATTCCTGGGCGTGGCGCCGCTGCTGCCCACTGCTCCCCTCACCTCCCAGGGGGTAAAAAAGGGGATGGGTCAAATGCAGAGAACAAATTTCACGCTTTAACTTTAACTTTTTAACTTTAACTTTTAACTTTAACTTTAAGATGTCATTCATGTCAGCACAGATCTGTCGTACAATACCTTGGAGAGGCACAATTACAGCGAGGATAAAGCAACTGTGCTGCACAAACAAGAGCATCAAGCTGTAACTACCGGCTGAATGTGAATTTGTTTTGCTTACTGGAGAACATTGGACATCTGTAAGTAATCACAACAAGCTGGGGTCGCATTGTACCAAAAAAAGAGATCAGCATTGTCATCTGAAAAGTTATAAAACAGATTGTTGATGACGTAATGTTCAGCAGCCTCTGAAGTTGTTCTTGGAGTTTCCGCGACTGTGACTGCTGACCACCTCCAACAAGACTAGGACAGACCGGCGGAACAAGTGTTGTGCTTTTGCGCCCCGACAGACCAAAAGGATTAGAGCAGGGGTCCCCAAACTTTTTGACTCGGGGGCCGCTGCGGCGCGAGCGTGATGATGTCACGTTTTCGATGGGAAAATGCATTTTTAGACAATATGATTTGCCTGAGCGGCTAGGAGACACTGAGAGTAACAAGCAGTAGAAAATGGATTAGAAAGGACAGATTTAAAAAAAATAATTGGTACGCGAAGGGTGCATTAGTGATGGGTCCGGCAACACAGATGCATCGGCGCATGCGTCGAGCTCATAGAGCGATACCCTGTGTCGGTGCGCGTACCGCTTTTAGAAAGTCACGTGACCAATCATGAGCTGCTTTAGTCACGTGACCGATACGCGAACTGTATCGCACTGACGCCTCCTCTGTGCCCTGTGAGCAACGTTCCCTCTAAGGTGCGCGCCTGCGCAATTGCGCACTGCTCAAGCGTCCTCTGCGCACAGCAAATATATGAGTGAAAAACTTCTATCTCGAAAAACTAGTCATTTTCTGCCGTACAAACCAGGCCAAAACCAACTTGTCATCTGTCACCAACACGCATACCACTAAGCCACTGGTGCGTTTATGGCCACACAAAAAGTCGGACAACTCAAACACCACACAAAGTTACACTATGACTCCTCAGTCATACGTGTGCTTATTTTACTGTCATTTATTATTAATGTTAATTTATTGATTTTAATCATGGAATGCTGTTACTAGAGAACGTTACAGGAATGACGGCGTGGCGAAGTTGGTAGAGTGGCCGTGCCAGCATTCGGAGGGTTGCTGGTTACTGGGGTTCAATCCCCACCTTCTACCATCCTAGTCACGATACATGTTCACATTATTTATTGACTGTATCTAAAAAAGATAAAAATATATTTTTATTTAAATTAAGATATGAAATAATCCTAAATGAAATACAATGACTTGGTTTATATTATTGTATATACTAGGTCGGGGGTCGGCAACCCGCGGCTCTAGAGCCGCATGCGGCTCTTTAGCGCCGCCCTAGTGGCTCTCTGGAGATTTTTCAAAAATGTATGAAGAATGGAAAAAGATGAGGGGAAAAAAGATCTATTTTTTTGTTTTAGTATGGTTTCTGTATGAGGACAAACATGACACAAACCTCCCTAATTGTTATAAATCACACTGTTTATATTAAACATGCTTCACTGATTCGAGTATTTGGCGAGCGCCGTTTTGTCCTACTTATTTTGGCGGTCCTTGAACTCACCGTATAGTTTGTTTTCATGTATAACTTTCTCCGACTTTCTAGGACGTGTTTTATGCCACTTTTTCTGTCTCATTTTGTCCACCACACTTTTAACGTTGTGCGTGAGTGCACAAAGGTGAGTTTTGTTGATGTTATTGACTTGTGTGGAGTGCTAATCAGACATATTTGGTCACTGCATGACTGCAAGCTAATCGATGCTAACATGCTATTTAGGCTAGCGATATGTACATATTGCATCATTATGCCTCATCTGTAGCTATATTTGAGCTCATTTAGTTTCCTTTAAGTCCTCTTAATTAAATGTATATCTCATGACACATGTAATATGGCTTTTAATTTTTTGCGGCTCCAGACAGATTTGTTTTTGTATTTTTGGTCCAATATGGCTCTTTCAACATTTTGGGTTGCCGACCCCTGTACTAGGTCATAAAATCAGTGTCAGTTGTGTCGGTCCATAGGTTGCCTGTAGGGATTTTTAATGTCCAGCAGATGTCAGTATTTAGTGACACGGTATCGACACAGTATCAATACAGTTTTGCAATGTGTCGAAACGCTTCATGACGCCTCATCAACCCATCACTAGGGCGCATGGTGATGCGCGGATTGTTCTTCCTAGGTGCGGACGGAACGACAGGAAACGGCGTGCAGGTAAGAGTATGATTTGTTCCTCATAAACCATGAAGTAACAAAACAAACACAAGAAAACCAACGAAACAAGCGTGCCTTTGGCACGGAAAGCTAAGGCGTGGCGAAGTTGGTAGAGTGGCCGTGCCAGCAATCGGAGGGTTTCTGGTTACTGGGGTTCAATCCCCACCTTCTACCATCCTAGTCACGTCCGTTGTGTCCTTGGGCAAGACACTTCACCCTTGCTCCTGATGGCTGCTGGTTAGCGCCTTGCATGGCAGCTCCCGCCATCAGTGTGTGAATGTGTGAATGTGGAAATAGTGTCAAAGCGCTTTGAGTACCTTGAAGGTAGAAAAGCGTTTATCGTTTATTTATTATTTAACTTAGCGCAAGAAACACAAGGAACAAACGTAACTTGTTGCATGACAGCAAACAAAAGCACCGGACTGAGTGAGGCGAAAAGGCAGGACTAAATAGCTCTCTGATTAGTGCCCGGGATCAGGTGAGTGTCCCGAACACTAATCAGAGGCAGGTGAAAACAATCAGCACCCATGACAACCAAGAAACACAAAACAGGGGTGCTGAAACAGAACTTAAACCACAAGTGAATCAAAACCTAAATAAACGTAAACAAACTATGATCCGGGCAACAGATCATAACAATAATAATGAAAAAAAAATAAAATAATATATATTTATTTTTTTTAAATTTGGGACTTCCCGCGGGCCGGATTTTGGACGCTGGCGGGCCGTAGTTTGGGGACCCCTGGATTAGAGAAACCTAGGAAGAAATAAGGAGGCATAAGCACATCTTTTATGTTACAAGCAGCCAACAAGGTATTATATTTTTGTCATGTTATTTTGTTTCTGAGTGTTCATAGATGCAAATCAGATGTACTGCATTGTATCGTATTTTCTAAGCTGTCTCTGCGTGAATAGTGTATGACAGGAAGAAAAAAAAGCAACAACGAACATCCCTTTTCCAAAAAAGAACTTCCCTCTGTCGCCGTGTGTCGAAAGAATCTACAGTTGAACTTATCTGTGGTAAACGCAGGTGGACTCAGCCAGCATGCAGTTTGTTGTCCTGTTTTCTGTATGCGCCATCCTCACCTTCATGTTTCGCTTTAAGATGCTATTTTAAAATTGATGCGCACTGATGATAAGAAAGCGGGTCGCTGCAATACTAACAATTTGCCTCAGTTGTATCTAAAGTCCCGTCAGAGTTGGTTTTGATGGGCGCAGAGCACATTGCTCTTAACTGTCGTCACACGACACAGCCTGTGCAATGTGTGTTACCTTCTGGTGGTCAAAACAACCACTAAATGGGCCCTAGTGTGTGAATGTGAGTGTGAATGTTGTCTGTCTATCTGTGTTGGCCCTGCGATGAGGTGGCGACTTGTCCAGGGTGTACTCCGCCTTCCGGCCGAATGCAGCTGAGATAGGCTCGAGCACTCCCCGCGACCCTTGACAGGGACAAGTGGTAAAAAATGGATGGATGGATGGATTAAGATAGATGAACAAGATTTGTGGAATCAAATACATTTTTTTGAACATTATATAAATGAACCTTTCTATGCACTGCAAAAACTGAAATCTAAGTAAGATTAAATATCTCAAATAAAGGGGATATTTGTTTATTTTCTGTCTGATAAGATAATTCTTCTCACTAAGCAGATTTTATGTTAGAGTGTTTTACTTGTTTTAAGGGGTTTGGTCCTAAATTATCTCAGTAAGATATTACAGCTTTTTGCTGAGAATTTATGACCTATATTGAGTAAAACATGCTTGAAACTAGAATATCAACTCTTGCAAAGCTGTGTCATCAACACTCACAAGTATAAAACTACTTTTTTAAAGTAATAATTTCTTACTTCAAGCATGAAAAAAAAATCCTGATGCCGAGCGCATATCATTATGTCAAGATAATGGCACTTGCATTTACTTAATTTAAGAATATTTTTCAACATATTGAGCAAAAAGGTCTCTTTTTTTTCTACCAAGAAAAGTGCACTTGTTATTAGTGAGAATGTTCTTGTTTTAAGGTATTTTTGGGTTCATTGAGGTTAGCTAATTTTACTTGTTTTGGAAAGTCTTGACAAGCCGAATTTTCTTGTTCTATTGGCAGATAATTTTGCTTAGTTCAAATAAAATACCCCTAATTTTTGTAATTTTTTTTCTTGTTTTTGAACACTGACTTTTTGCAGTGTGAAAGCTTGAAAAACATGTCAAGAATTGAATAGCAATATGAGGAGCACTGTTATGAAAATAAGTTCTGCCTCAAACATAGGTCAATCATGTCCAGAGTCAATGGTAGTGTTTTGTGTTTAAGTCATGGTCAAGAAGGTCAGAAATTCTGTTATCTAACCTCGCGCAAGATAATGTCGTCATTGGCACTCCAGCCTTCCCGATGAACCTTCACTTCCAATATTTTTCTCCTTTCTGGGTTTCGGTGAAAATGATGCAAATGCTTCCCGCAGCCCCATGTTGCACAACAGGGCATGTTTACGCGGCAAAAAAAACCTTCAATGAAATGAGATGTCAAATGAGGAAGTTCAAGTTAAAGTACCAATGATAGTCACACACACACTAGGTGTGGCAAAATTATTCTCTGCATTTGACCCATCACTCTTGATCACCCCCTAGGAGGTGAGGGGAGCAGTGAGCAGTAGCGGTGGCCGTGCCCGGGAATCATTTTTGGTGATTTAACCCCCAATTCCAACCCTTGATGCTAAGTGCCAAGCAGGGAGGTAATGAGTCCTATTTTTATAGTCTTTGGTATGACTCGGCCGGGGTTTGAACTCACAACCTACCGAAAGTGCAGTGTACGCCAGCGCGTGGAGCTCCAGCTCAGAGTTGGCCCCCAACATGGCGCTTTGTAGTCACACGAGGGCTTTTGACCAATCATTTAGGAGATGTTCTGAAACCGAGTTGTCCATACGGTCTATGCATGGCATAGACCGTTTTTCTACAACAAAGCACAGCTATACAGGAAGTGTAAAACTCACTAAGTGGCTGAGAGCTCATTAAAATAAAGATGAGACAAATGTTGTTTTTTTTATAAAATGGCATTTGAAAGTATTTGAAAACTACGTTTTACCTGAATTATTGTAATATTCTGTATAGCTTCCAAGTGACAAACATGCATCCACATTGAGTAGAACGCAATAATTTAAACCACATGTCCATAAAGTTACTACTGGTACTATTTAACTGCCACTATTACTACTACTACTACTAATAATACTATTTGACTGCTACTATTACTACTACTACTGTTACTACTACTATTACTGTTACTACTACTACTATTTAACTACTAACACTATTTGACGACAACGATTACTATTGCTACTTATTACTACTGTGACTACTATTACTACAACTACTACTGTTTAGCTACTAATACTATTTGACTACTACTGTTACTACTACTACTACTTCCACTATTTACCGACTGGGGACTATTTAACTGCCACTATTACTTCTACTACTGTTACTATTACTACTGTTACTACTACTAATACTATTTAACTGCTATTATTACTACTACTACTATTACTACTACTACTATTACTACTACTACTACTACTACTACTACTACTACTACTACTACTATTTAGCTACTGGCACTATTTAACTGCCAGTATTACTACTACTACTACTACTAATACTATTTGACTGCTATTATTACTACTACTACTGTTACTACTACTATTGCTGTTACTACTACTACTATTTAACTACTAACACTATTTGACAACAACGATTACTATTGCTACTTATTACTACTGTGACTACTATTACTACAACTACTACTGTTTAGCTACTAGTACTAGTTGACTACTACTGTTACTACTACTACTACTCCTACTACTACTACTTCTACTATTTACCGACTGGGACTATTTAACTGCCACTATTACTTCTACTACTGTTACTACTACTACTGTTACTACTACTAATACTATTTAACTGCTATTATTACTACTACTACTACTACTACTACTACTATTTAGCTACTGGCACTATTTAACTGCCAGTATTAATCCTACTACTACTACTACTACTACTACTACTACTACTATTTGACTGCTACTATTACTACTACTACTGTTACTACTACTATTACTGTTACTACTACTACTATTTAACTACTAATACTATTTGACAACAATGATTACTATTGCTACTTATTACTACTGTGACTACTATTACTACAACTACTACTGTTTAGCTACTAGTATTATTTAACTACTACTGTTACTATTACTACTACTCCTACTACTACTATTTACCGACTGGGACTATTTAACTGCCACTATTACTACTACTACTGTTACTACTACTAATACTATTTAACTGCTATTATTACTACTACTACTACTACTACTACTACTACTACTACTACTACTACTACTATTTAACTACTGGTACTATTGAACTGCCAGTATTACTACTACTACTACTACTAATACTATTTGACTGCAACTATTACTACTACTACTACTGTTACTACTACTATTACTGTTACTACAACTACATTTAATTACTAATACTATATGACAACAACGATTACTATTGCTACTTATTACTACTGTGACTACTATTACTACAACTACTACTATACTATTTAACTACTACTATTACCACTATTATTACTTTTACTAATACTGTTGACCTACTACTACTATTTAACTACAGCTATTACTACTAAATATTAGTAGTACGATTGATCTACTATTACTAAGGATACTGTAAAACTACAGTACTGCTATTACTACTTACTACCATTACTATTACTACTACTATTATATTGTATTACTATACTTGCACTATCAACATTCATAAGTCACCTTGGTAGGTAAAGTTACGCAGAAATATAAAATGTGCGTCATTAATAATGCTCAACATTGCAATAATGATCGTGATCATCTTTTATCTCCCACCTTCTGTCAATTCAAGCCACGCCCCTTCTGCGTCAACAAGCTTCAATGTAAGACCAAAGGTCAGAGTTCACTGCAGGTGATTTACAGCGTTGAAAAAAAGGCTTCAGGCTAGGTGTGTGTGTGTGTGCGTGTGTGTGTGTGTGCGTGTGTGTGTGTGTGTGTGTGTGTGTGTGTGCGTGTGTCCGCATGAAACAGGAAGCGATGAGAATATTTGATTCCCTGTCTTCAACTTGACATGAGGCCACGAAGACCTGTGGACATTGGACTTAGACTTAGACTTAGACAAACTTCAATGATCCACAAGGGAAATTGTTCCACACAGTAGCTCAGTTACAATGATGGAAAGTGTAAGGATGGAAAGGACAATGCAGGTATAAATAGACTAAATATAGCGATATAAAATATAACATATATACGTAATATTTACATCATGTATGTACAGTATATTATACATAATATACTGTATATATATATATTAGCGGATGAGGAAAGAATGACGAAGACTGCCGAGGCTTCTGTATGCTCCTGTGTTACCTCCTCTTCTGGGAAATTCCCAGCTCACACACACACACACACACACACACACACACACACACACACACACACACACACACACACACACACACACACACACACACACACACACACACATCATAATGTAAAGTAACAACAATAGACCCAAAACAAAGACAAGAAGAAGGTGTGAATGGATGACAAAAGTAATCAATGTTTACTTCATATATACGGCAAACAAACTGTTTAGTTAGCTGGTAAGGTAGTGAACTAACTCCAGTTAGAACTAACTAGTAGTCAGTGACCAAGACAAGGACATGATGAAGTCCTCACAAATGTCCAATATATATCATGCATATATCTGACATAAACCCTTTTCAAAGTGAGCATTGTTATTTTGCTAGAACACATAAATAATAGAACATTAATCAATACATGAATACATGCTGACGTGAACATTGAGTCCAGTCCAAGTTGGTGAAAGATCCACTCCTGATCTTCACTTTCACCTTCAGCCGCCATTTCACGATGCACACACACACGCACACACACACGCACACGCACACTCACGCACACACACGCACACAAGCAGAACACAAGCTGCTCTGTCTTTGTCTGATGTGCACACGCACACGCTCGCACGCACTCACACAATAATGTTATGCTGACACTTGCTTATTCATCATGAGGTCAACAGGCAAATGTCGTGCACGTGCGCGTGGTACAAGTCCGAAACGGACATTTTCTTGTGGAAAAACTGAAGGCACTCGTTTTTTTTTTGTTGCATTTTGTATGCGTGACAATCTATGGCGCTTTCATGCGTACATCTTGTTGCACCGCGTCATACAACAGATGGCCGTGCGTGTGCGCGCCAGCGCGCGGAATAGAGAAAAAACGTTGCACTGTCGCCCACGCGCGCACGCTCAGGATGAACCCTGGGAAGTGTGTCGCCATCCAGTGGCTATATGATGCATTCCACCCCAATAATAATAATCATCATTTTGAAATACTATTTCCATCTGTGTTGGCACTGCGATGAGGTGGCGACTTGTCCAGGGTGTACCCCGCCTTCCGCCCGAATGCAGCTGAGATAGGCTCCAGCACCCCCCGCGACCTCAAAAAGGGACAAGCGGTACATAGGAAATGGATGGATGGATGGATTTTGAAATACCTTTTTTCATCTATCTATCCATCATTAAGTGTTTGACCAAATTAATCAATCAAAATGTATTTATATAGCCCTTAATCATTGATTGATTGATTGAGACTTTTATTAGTAGGTTGCACAGTGAAGTACATATTCCATACAATTGACCACTAAATGGTAACACCCGAATAAGTTTTTCAACTTGTTTAAGTCGGGGCCACTTAAATTGATTCATGATACAGATATATACTATCAGATATATACTATCATCATAATACAGTCATCACACAAGATAATCACATTGAATTATTTACATTATTTACAATCCGGGGTGTGGAGGGTGTGGGGGTGAGGGTGGTTAGGTTTGGTTGTTATCATCAGTCATCAACAATTGAGAACAGAGAAATGGATATTGGAACAGTGTAGGTCTGACTTGGTCTCAAAGGGCTGCACAAGACACAACGACATCCTCGGCTCAGATCCCACATCAGGGCAAGGAAAAACTCAACCCAATGGGATACAATGAGAAAACCATTGCATCAGTCCCCACCCCCCCCCCCCCCACCCCCCCACCACCACCACCACCACCACCACCACCCTGTGCGACTGATGCAATGGACGTCGAGTGGATCTAGTTAATAGTGTGAGAGTCCAGTCCATAGTGGATCTAGTTAATAGTGTGAGAGTCCAGTCCATAGTGGATCTAGTTAATAGTGTGAGAGTCCAGTCCATAGTGGATCTAGTTAATAGTGTGAGACGGTGTGCCGAAGTTGGGAGAGTGGCCGTGCCAGCAATCTGAGGGTTACTGGTTCAATCCCCACCTTCTACCATCCTAGTCATGTCCATTGTGTCCTTGAGCAAGACACTTCACCCTTGCTCCTGGTGGGTCCTGGTTAGCGCCTTGCATGGCAGCTCGCGCCATCAGTGTGTGAATGTGTGTGTGAATGGGTGAATGTGGAAATAGTGTCAAAGCGCTTTGAGTTCCTTAAAAAAGGTAGAAAAGTGCTATACAAGTATAACCCATTTTCCTTTTTTTTCCAGTCCATAGTGGATCTAGTTAATAGTGTGAGAGTCCAATCCATAGTGGATCTAGTTAATAGTGTGAGAGTCCAGTCCATAGTGGATCTAGTTAGTAGTGTGAGAGTCCAGTCCATAGTGGGGCCAGCAGGGGATCATCTTAAGTGGAGCTGATGCGCACATGAGTGGTCCACCCCGGGTCCCGACTTTGAACAGCTAGTGCCTCATCTGGTCACCTAATAACCTCTCCACGCAGGAGAGTGGGGAAGAGCAGAAAAGAGACGGCAGATCAACTGGCCTAAAAGCGGGGTCTATTTAAAGCAGTGGTTCTTAACCTTGTTGGAGGTACCGAACCCCACCAGTTTCATATGCGCATTCACCGAACCCTTCTTTAGTGGAAAATAAAATGTTGGGTTTTTTTCAAATTCAAGACAAAGTTATATGTTTTTGGTAAAACTTTAGTTTGGGGAACATATTCTAAGTAACAAAGACTTAATTTAGAGTTATTTGGACACCAGGGGAACATATTCTAAGTAATAAAGACTTAATTTAGAGTTATTTGGTTAGGGTTAAGGTCAGGGTTAGAGGGTTAGGGTTATAATAAGGCCATGTTGAATAAGGCATTAATAAGTACTTAAAGGCCTACTGAAACCCACTACTACCGACCACGCAGTCTGATAGTTTATATATCAATGATGAAATCTTAACATTGCAACACATGCCAATACGGCCGGGTTAACTTTTAAAGTGCAATTTTAAATTTCCCGCCACACTTCCGGTTGAAAACGTCTATGTATGATGACGTATGGGCGTGACGTCAATCGTTGAAAGGGAAGTATTCGGACCCCATTGAATCCAATACAAAAAGCTCTGTTTTCATCTCAAAATTCCACAGTATTCTGGACATCTGTGTTGGTGAATCTTTTGCAATTTGTTTAATGAACAATGAAGACTGCAAAGAAGAAAGTTGTAGGTGGGATCGGTGTATTAGCGGCGGACTACAGCAACACAACCAGGAGGACTTTGAGATGGATAGCAGACGCGCTAGCCACCGACCTCACCTTGACTTCCTCCGTCTCCGGGCCGCCGACCGCATCTATGATCGTCGCTCCGTCGATCGCTGGAACGCAGGTGAGCACGGGTGTTGATAAGCAGATGAGGGCTGGCGTAGGTGGATAGCTAATGTTTTTAGCATAGCTCTGTAGAGGTCCCGTTACTAAGTTAGCTTCAATGGTGTTGTTAGCAACAGCATTGTTAAGCTTCGCCAGCCTGGAAAGCATTAACCGTGTATTTACAGGTCCATGGTTTAATAGTATTGTTGATTTTCTGTCTATCCTTCCAGTCAGGGGTTTATTTCTTTTGTTACTATCTGCATTTAAGCCCGATGTGCTATCACGTTAGCTCCGTAGCTAAAGAGCTTCGTCGATGTATTGTCGTGGAGATACAAGTCACTGTGAATGTCCATTTCACGTTCTCGACTCTCATTTTCAAGAGGATATAGTATCCGAGGTGGTTTAAAATACAAATCCGTGATCCACAATAGATAAAGGAGAAAGTGTGGAATCCAATGAACCCTTGTACCTAAGTTACGGTCAGAGCGAAAAAAGATACGTCCTGCACTGCACTCTCACGTTCCTCATCCACAAATCTTTCATCCTCGCTCAAATTAATGGGGTAATCGTCGCTTTCTCGGTCCGAATCGCTCTCGCTGCATTGTAAACAATGGGGAAATGTGAGGAGCCTTTCAACCTGTGACGTCACGCTACTTCCGGTACAGGCAAGGCTTTTTTTATCAGCGACCAAAAGTTGCGAACTTTATCGTCAATGTTCTCTACTAAATCCTTTCAGCAAAAATATGGCAATATCGCGTAATGATCAAGTATGACACATAGAATGGATCTGCTATCCCCGTTTAAATTTTAAAAAAATCATTTCAGTAAGGCCTTTAATAATGACTAGTTAAGAGCCAATATGTTACTAATTTGCATGTTAATAAGCAACTAATTAATGGTGAATATGTTCCCCATACCAAAGTGTTACCATGTTTTTTTACTGGTGCACAAAATGAACCGTGTACGAAATGAATTAACTCACAACAAATTACACACCTGCAAACCAGTCAGCTGTTGCCGTATCCGTAATACGCCGATAGGGAGAAGTTTGTATTTACACGATGAGTTGGGTGTGTTTTGACCTCCGCCGAACCCCTGAGGCCGACACCAAACCCCTAGTGTTCGATCGAACCCAGGCTAAGAACCACTGATTTAAAGGCTAGCGTATACAAATGAGTTTTAAGATGGGACTTAAATGCTTCTACTGAGGTAGCATCTCTAACTGTTACCGGTAGGGCATTCCATGATACTGGAGCCCGAATAGAAAACGCTCTATAGCCCGCAGACTTTTTTGGGGCTCTAGGTATCACTAATAAGCCGGAGTTCTTAGAACGCAGATTTCTTGCCGGGACATATGGTACAATACAATCAGACCAAAATACAATTGTATTGTCATTATAGGCATGTACATTGAGATTATAAGCAGCTCCTTCACTGGTACAGACATGTAATAGAAAAGGGAATAAATAAATAAATAAATAAATATGTATTAACAGGTGCATTGTTCTGACGATGTGCGAAAAAGTTATATGGTAGTGTGGGTTATTGCCCATTCAGTATTATGTATAAATATTGCACACAACACACACATTACACAACATTGCACATTCAATACAGTTCATGTATTTGTATTTCTATCTTTACAAAATGAAAAATGAAGTTCTATCTAGAACAAAGGAACGTTGTGAAAGACCATCAACCAGTTATGTGAAAATCCTCCTGAGAACTGAGGGAAACATTTGAAATACATTTTTTTGTGTGATTTACTGCCTATTTGGAGCTAAAACAATAACTCATATTATGTATGACAATATGTTTATATGAGGTTTTTACAGCATGTTCACATTAGTTATGCTACATAACATGTATGTTTTGCTTTGGTACCTTGGTTTTTGGCTGTAATTTACCATTTCTTCCGCTCGAATGCAGCTGAGATAGGCTCCAGCACCCCCCGCGACCCCGAAAGGGACAAGCGGTAGAAAAGGGATGGATGGATATTTTCATTTGGGTCATTATCCAGATGCAGTTACAAGTCCAGAAAGTGTCAGGTGATCTTTGCTGTCAGACCTGTGGTGCATCCAGAAATGTACTTTGGAAACATGAAAAAAATTAGGAATCAAACGCTTGTCATGTAGTCACTGAGGTCCACAACAGTGTCCATTGTCCGGGTCCTCTAAACATGGACCCAGACTTTGTCTTTTTTCCACCATATGGTGCAGATATTCTCTGTATCTTTCCTATGTTCAGTTAAAGACATTATACCTGTCTTGTTGTGTAACAGTGGTGTGCCGTCAGCAGGGGCGCCGCTAGGGATTTTGGGCCCCATGAAAATAATTTTTACAGGGCCCCCAACACAGCGGCAACATTATAATTTCATCATCATTAGGGGCCTCTCTGGGCCCCCCTCCATCATGGGCCCCTAGAATCCGTCTCCTTTACCCCCCCTTTTCGGCGGCCCTGGCCGTCAGGGCCAGCAAGGCCTTCTCTGCTGGCCTAACATAACCAGAAATCATGTTCATAATTAAAGATAAAATTAATTTTAATTTACTTTCCCTAAATATCTAAAATTATTCAGTTGTGTCCATAAATGCTTTTCCTGAGCCCATTGGAACCTTGTTTTTTTTGTTTCAGTGTGAATGACGGTTTTTGTTTAGCTTTCCTGTATTTAAAATTTTAAATTTTCCTTTAGGCAGTTTTTCTTACTGTTTGTTCACAGACAGTTCCTTAATTAGTTTTGCTGTGAATTTTCTGTTTTAAAAACATATTGCTTTAAGTTTTCTGTCTTGATGCTTTGATGTTTTCCTAGGTCTACTATACTAGTGCTTGCCTTTTACAACCTTCCTGTGTTGTTTGTACTTATTCCAGATTTTAGACACAGCTGACTGTGAGCAATCAACATATTTTGCAACATAGTGTGATGATTTACATTCTTGAAGAAGTTTGATAATCCCTCCTTTTGTTTCAAATTACATCTCTCGTGTTGGAGCCATGATTCATGTCAATCCACCTGGCGCAACAGCACTCCAAGGTGTGAACACTCCTTTTTAACTGCAGACTAATGAACAGATGCAAGTGTAAACTTTGGAAATTAAAATTGACAGACTGGTTCCATAATGTTTTCCCTCTGCTTGATCTAAAATAAAACTAATACTTTTAATGTCTGGAGGTCCTGCATTTCACACTTCTGTACCTCCCGCGTGTGAAGTGTGTGAACAGTCCGTGTTGGGTGTGGGAGGGGACTTGGGAGGAGGAAGGCAGCTCCCCACTGGTGTCTGCAGAGAGGTTGCAGTGGGTGTCCTGGTGATTTTCTCAGAAGTCTTTACCACTCTGGGCAGGCGTTTGCAGTATCTTACGGTCGTGCTGCCATACCACACGGTGATGTAAACAGTCAAGATGCTCTCAATAGTGCAGCTGTAGAAGTTGCTGAGAGTTTTCAGTGCATGTCAAACTTCTTCAGCCTAAATTGCCCACCTTCTCATTACAAAATGTTTTATTTACGTGAAATATTGTTTATTATTTTTACATTAATGCATGTTTTGTACTATAACAAATGTATGGTTTTATTTTTGTAAAAAAATACAACATATCTTCCTCATCTTCCCAGTAAAATGTATTAGCAGCCCAGCACTAGCGCTACACGCCCCCAGAGAAAATATGATTATTTGGGGAAATTTGCCATTATAATGCTGTCAGAAATGCAAATACAAGACAACCATTTAACGAGACAATCCCACTCTTCTCAAACAGTTTTTTGCAAACAAGTCACATTATTATTATTATTACTGAAATATAGTTAGGGTTAGTATATGATATGATAAGTACACCACCACTATTTTACGAGAACAACAACAAAATTGGCAATAATGTGATTAAAGTCTGAATTTTATTGGACAAATGTCGCCATTTTGCATTAAAAATATAATCACTTTACATAAAACAGTAATAATCAGAGATGTCCGATAACATCGGTCTGCCGATATTATCGGCCGATAAATGCGTTAAAATGTAATATCGGAATATATCGGTATCAGTTTTTTTATTATCAGTATCGTTTTGTTTTTTTTTTGTTTTTGTTTTTTTTAATTAAATCCACATAATAAACACAATATACACTTACAATTAGTGCACCAACCCAAAAAACCTCCCTCCCCCATTTACACTCATTCACACTCATTCACACAAATGTGTTGTTTCTTTCTGTTATTAATATTCTGGTTCCTACATTATATATCAATATATATCAATACAGTCTGCAAGGGATACAGTCCGTAAGCACACATGATTGTGCGTGCTGCTGGTCCACTAATAATACTAACCTTTAACAGTTAATTTTACAAATGTTCATTAATTACTAGTTTCTATGTAACTGTTTTTATATTGTTTTACTTTCTTTTTTATTCAAGAAAATGTTTTTAATTTATTTATCTTATTTTATTTGATTCATTTTTTTAAAAAGTACCTTATCTTCACCATACCTGGTTGTCCAAATTAGGCATAATAATGTGTTAATTCCACGACTGTATATATCGGTTGATATCGGTATCGGTTGATATCGGTAATTAAAGAGTTGGACAATATCGGCATATCGGATATCGGCAAAAAGCCATTTTTGGACATCCCTAGTAATAATTTTACATAAAAAAGTAATAATTTTACATGAAAAAGTAATAATTTTACGAGAAAATATTACAATATTACAGAAACAGAAAAAATATGAGAAATCGTTCCCAATTTTATATTAAAAAAATCGACACATTGTGAGAAAAAGACTGCTTTGAGTTCTTTTTTTGTTGTTGTTGAATTTTTTGTTTGTAATTGGTTTTTAATCTTTATTATTTACTTCAAGTTATTACAGTATGTCTTTATACACATACTTAATTTTTAAAAATTAATTTTGGCCAAAGGGGGCGCATTTCAATTTCTTACACACACTTGTTATTACATATGTTGGCCAGAGGGGAAACACTTCCATTTTTTACACACACTTGTTATTTCATAAGTTGACCAGAGGCGGAACACTTTTTAAAACCGACACACAGTCAATTTGAAAAATACGTCCTTTTTGGGACCACCCTAATTTTGATAGATTTCACCACCAGGGATGCAAATGAGACATTCTCTATTAGATGCAATGGTTTTCCGTATTGGGAACGTGATTTCGGTCCTAACTTGTTCACCGGTCCTCATATTGAAGGTACTTTTCCTTGTTGATGTCTCAAGAAGGGTAGAAATACAAGAACACACACACTCACACACTGTAACATATACACTGTGTACACACACACCGCATATATAATTATTAATATTCATCAGAACTCCTCTATTAGGTTCTAAAATGTACCGACGCCCAAGAAGCCCATCCCATCTTGCTTCAATGCTTTCAGACCGGTTGCCCTGACGTCTCACTTCATGAAGGTCCTCAAGAGACTTGTGCTAGCTCAGCTGAGACTTCTGGTGGCTACAGTTTGCGTATCAGCCTCATGTTGTGGTGGATGACGTTGTCACCTACCTGCTGCGTCGTGCTAAGTCTCACCTGGATGGTGGGCGGGGCACTGCGAGGATCATGTTCTTTGATTTCTCCACGGCCTTTTACACCATCCAGACAGTTCTGATGAGGGAGCTGTTTCTCAGGATGGGTGTCAGCTCATCCATTGACTCCTGGATCACTGACTACTTGTCTGACAGAACCCCAGTTTGTGTGGCTGGGGAGCTACCTTACAGATACTGTGGTCAGTGGGGTAGATGCTCCATTTCTGTTCACTCTGTACACGGCAGACTTCCAGCTCCAGGTTCGGGTTGGGTGTATTGGGGATGGACGGGAAGTGGAGGACAGGACACTGATCGCTGACTTTACAAAGTGGTCTCAGGCTAACCATCTGCTCCTGAATGTGGACAACAGTGAGGAGCTGGTCACTCAGTACATGTCCATGCACTAAATTAGTCCAATTTCTCAAATAGTTTGGCTCTAAATAAGCTTCCTACAGCCCATGGAAACACCTTGTTGCGATTGTGTTTTGTTTTTGAAAAGTCGGACTAACACACCTGGATTACGCGATTGAAAACCAGGTATTTTGAGTGGGTGTGTGCCACCGGAGGGGACGCTTCGTATCGTACATGCGCCAGTCTCAACGATATAACCCTGAAGCAGATACCATTCAATAAAAACGTAGCAACAATTGGAATGAACAGGAGACACAAATTAAAAGAACGGAATATTTTAATTTGTGAAGCATATAAATAGTCTCCTCTTCGTTAAAATTGTTGCTTACATTTATTAGTTACATCCCGCACGTTGAGACTGGCGCATGCGCTATACGAAAGGTTCCCTCCCGCACACACCCACTCAAGAGATCTGGTTTTCAATCACATAGTCCGACATTTCAAAAACCGAACACGATCGGATCAAGGTGTTTCCATGGGTTGTAGGATGCTTATTTACAGCCGAACTATTTAAAAAATCAGACTAATTTAGTGCATGGACACGTATTGACTGATTGATAGAAGAACTTCTTCATTCCGTACTCCATACAACTGTATAGCCACCCTCCGTAAGATAATTGATGATAATTGTCCCGAGCACAGCTAAGATGGACTGATGCAAAGTGGAAAAGTGTTCTGTGGTCTGACGAGTCCACATTTCAAATTGTTTTTGGAAACTGTGGACGTTGTGTCCTCCGGACGAAAGAGGAAAAGAACCATCCGGACTGTAATAGGCGCAAAGTTAAAAAACCAGCATCTGTGATGGTATGGGGTGTATTAGTGCCCAAGGCATGGGTAACTTACACATCTGTGAAGGCACCATTAATGCTGAAAAGTACATACAGGTTTTGGAGCAAAATATGTTGCTATCCAACAAGGTCTTTTTCATGGACGCCCCTGCTTATTTCAGCAAGACAATGCCAAGCCACATTCTGCACGTGTTACAACAGCGTGGCTTCTTAGTAAAATAGTGCGGGTACTAGACTGGCCTGCCTGTAGTCCAGACATGTCTCCCATTGAAAATGTGTGGCGCATTATGAAGCGTAAAATATGACAACGGAGACCCCGGACTGTTGAACAACTTAAGCTGTACATCAAGCAAGAATGGGAAAGAATTCCACCTGAAAAGCTTCAAAAATTGGTCTCCTCAGTTTTCAAACGTTTACCGAGTGTTTTTAAAAGGAAAGGCCATGTAACACAGTGGTAAAAATGCCCCTGTGCCAACTTATTTGCAATGTGTTGCTGCCATTAAATTCTAAATTAATCATTATTTGCAAAAAAAAAATGAAGTTTCTCAGTTCGAACATTAAATATCTTGTCTTTGCAGTCTATTCAATTGAATATGAGTTGAAAAGGATTTGCAAATCATTGTATTCTTTTTTTATTTAGGATTTACACAACGTGCCAACTTCACTGGTTTTGTACATAATTCTCAAGTGAAATACTTTTTTTGAGTTTGTGAAATGTTCTTCAGTTTGTTGTCACTATGTGTACCAATTTAGTTTTGCAATGATGTTTATTCATATAATTATCACTCTCTGGGTATGTTGACAAAAATATTGAATAATAACCTTAGACGCTAGTAGTGTACTTATTTGCCATAGTGTTTTTTTTCTGCAAGCTGTGTCATCAAATGTGTTCTTATAACCAAGCATCATGCAATAACACACTTTTTTTTTTTTAAATCTAAGCTTTATTGAGCTGATGAAACAAACATTTCTTGAATAATTACAAATATTAGCAATGATACATTATGCAATTATTATTTGGCTGAAAGTAGTGCAGCGCTTCCTTGATTACTAGAACCTAACTTGTGTCTGATGTGGGAAACGTGCAGCTACAAAAGATCCATTGCATTCTACTTGCTGAAGGATGCCTTTGTTGAATGGCACTGACAACACACGTTTGCAAAGGTTTGCGATGCCCTCTAAGCAATTTTTCTTTCATTAGCGTCATGGCTCTCTTGGCCCCTGTCTGCTCCAACGTTTTACACTGTCTTCATGCCTGCTCACCTTCTGTAACAAGCAGTTCATCTTCTGTATATTTAGGTTAAAAAAGATAAAGTTTTACTGCTATTGTCCCAAAAAAGTATAGGTTGGCTATTACAAAGTCTGCCATGATTATTGTTTGCAAACACTCACGTTTGTTGACGGAGGTCGCTTTGTGCTCTGTGACATCAATGCGTCCAGGAAAGAAGTTCCGGTAATGCTTAAAATGACCAAAATACGGTAAATATTACATGTTATCATAAATGTGTCTGTTTCTACATTGCATACATACAGCATGTACATAAAATGTTGATGGAGGTTTTTGAATGTTTTTTTAGAGTGCTTTAGAGGCTATATAAAATGCATCCAAAAAGTATTTACGGGGCTAAAATGTTTCCACATTTTGTTATGTTACAGTCTTATTCCAAATTTAAATACATTCATTTTTGTCCTCAAAATTGTACACACGTAGTGATGGTATAATTTTTTTTTTTTTTTAATGTTTGCAAATGTGTTAAAAAATATAAAACTAAGAAATCACATATACATAAGTATTCACAGCCATTGCCAAGAAACTCAAAATTGAGATCAGGTCGCATTCTGTTTAAAATTATCATCCTTAAGATGTTCCTACAGCTTAACTAGAATCCACCTGTGGTAAATTCAGTTGGTTAGACATGATTTGGAAAGGCATACACCTGTCTGTATATAAAGTCCCACATTTTGCAGTGCATGGCAGAGCACAAACCATTAATGAAGTCAAAGGAATTGTCTGTAGACCTCCAAGACAGGATTGTCTTGAGGCACAAATCTGGGGAAGGGTACAGAAAAATACCTGCTGCCTTGACGGACCCAGTGAGCAAAGCGGCCTCCATCACCCGTAAGTGGAAGAAGTTTAGAAACACCAGGACTCTTCCTAAAGTTGGCCGGCAGTCTAAACTGAGCGATCAGTGGAGAAGAGCCCCAATCAGGGATGTGACCAAGAACCCGAAGGTCACTCTGTCAGAGCTAAAGCATTCCTCTGTGAAGAAAGGAGAACCTTCCAGAAAGACAACCATCTCTGCAGCAATCCACCAATCAGGCCTGCATGGTAGAGTGGCCAGACGACCGTCATTCCTTAGTAAATGTTTGCCAAAATGCACCCGAAAGACTTTTAGACCATGAGAAACATCATTTTCTGGTCTGATGGGACAAGGATATGTTAGGCTTCATGTTTAGAGAAAACCAGGCACCGCTCATCACCAGGCCAATACCATCCAAACAGTGAATCATGGTGGTGGCAGCATCATGATGTGGGGGTGTTTTCAGCGACAGGAACTGGCAGACTAGTCAGGGTAGAGGGAAAGATGAATGCAGCAATGTACAGAGACATCTTGGATAAAAACCTGCTGCAGAGCGCTTTTGAACTCTGACTGGGGCAATGGTTCATCTTTCAGCCGGACGACGACCCTAAGCACACAGATATCAAAGGAATGGCTTCAGGACAACTCCATGAGTGGCCCAGTCCGAGCCCAGACTTGAATCCGATTGAACATCTCTGGAGAGATGTGAAAATGGCTGTTCACCGATGCGTCCTATCCAACCCGATGAAGCTTGAGAGGTGCTGTAAAGAGGAATGGGCAAAACTGCCCAAAGTTAGGTGTGCCAAGCTTGTGGCATCGTATATAAAAATACTTGAGGCTGTAATTGCTGCCAAAGGTGCATTAACAGAGTATTGAGTAAAAGCTGTGAATACTTATGTATATGTGATTTCTTAGCTGTTGTTTTTTTAATACATTTGCAAAAATTTCTAAAAAAATAAAATAAAAAAACATTTTCACATTGTCTTTATGGGGTATAGTGTGTAGAGCTTTGAGGGCAAAAATGAATGTATTCCATTTTGGAATAAAACTGTATCATAACAAAATGTGGGAAAATCAAGAGCTGTGAATACGTTCCGGATGTTCCATCCCATTAGCTGCAATGCTAATGTGTTGTTTTTTTTATGTTTAGAATGCACACACAAAAAATAGGACATCTGTGTTATTGTCCCACATTAGCATTGTGGATGAGAGGCACAATTCCAAAAAAGTTGTATTTTAAAGATTGAAAAGGGAAGTGAAAAATTGTGTTAGAAATGATTCCTTGACGGAAAAGGGCTTATGGCTCTGCTTCTCTCTGCTCCCTTTCAGACATGTTAGAATGTAAAACCGTAAACATGTGATGTAAACATTGTTATTGTATACATTTCCAAACACGTAACTATATTGTTGTTTTTCTTCTCATTACTATTGTTGTTGTTGTTGTTGTTGTTGTTTTCTCCTTTTTTTTTATTAGCAAATATGTCCGAAATAAATACCTACAATACAGACTGTACATTTGCATATCTTCCTGACACATCGCCGGCCAGGATTCAAACCCTTTGCAACCTTTTCCAAGGCCATCACTCATGCTGCATATACTTTTATCAGCGACGGAGCAGGAAGATGCTGGTAATATATATACAGTAATTTAGTCACTCATTAAGTGATACTTTACATGAGGTTATTTACACAAAACGGGGGCCTCGGCGGATCACCCGGGCCTACGCAGAAGTTAGAATCAATGATGGCGGGAATAAACACAATCAATGAGGCAATGAACACCCTATTTCATCAATCTATTGATCCATCATATGCCGATTGTATTGTATTGCAAGAAATCTGCGTTCAAAAAACTCCGGCTCATTGTCATCCCACTGGGTTGAGTTTTTCCTTGCCCTGATGTGGGCTCTGAACCGAGGATGTCGTTGTAGCTTGTGCAGCCCTTTGAGACACTTGTGATTTAAGGCTATATAAATAAACATTGATTGATGTGTTGGAAAACAAATCTCCTGCCTTTTTGTTGGCGCATCCACACTATTTTACAGCAAAGCGATAAACAACTGTGTTACAATATTCTCTGTCAATTGCAATATGTAACGGTATTTAATACAAACATAATTTTTACATATATAAAACACTTACAGCACACCCCGCAAATAAATTGTTTTTTGTGCAGAAACGTGAAAGTAAACCACAATCTGGCATGCTATGGGCTGGCTAACTATTGGCTAACTTCAATCATCCTCATTATAATTATAATTGGCGTTCATAAAAGAAATAAGATGTTTACTACTGAGGACACAAATGAGTAGTCGACTTTTAAAGGGGATATATCTTATATAAATTGTATCATTTGATATAATTAAATGAAATAGTTTACTTGTTGAACTGAGCCACTAGAGGGCAGCATAGCACCTCACAACTAAAAACAATCATGCACCATGACTGTGAATGTGTGTGAACTGTGAAGGCACGTCATGAGGTTCTTTAACTTGTCATTGTAAGAACCAGCCGGCAGGGGGCGACAAATGTCTCAAGTGTGCTAGGACATGTACATTGTTGCAGGTATTATATACATCAGGGGTCACCAACGCGGTGCCCGCGGGCACCAGTGAAGTGAATTGTGTGAAGTGAATTACATTTATATAGCGCTTTTTCTCAAATGACTCAAAGCGCTTTACATTGTGAAACCCAATATCTAAGTTACATTCAAACCAGTGTGGGTGGCACTGGGAGCAGGTGGGTAAAGTGTCTTGCCCAAGGACACAACGGCAGTGACTAGGATGGCGGAAGCGGGGATCGAACCTGCAACCCTCAAGTTGCTGGCACGGCCGCTCTACCAACCGAGCTATACCGTAAATTTTATTTATTTACTAGCAAGCTGGTCTCGCTTTGCCCGACATTTTTAATTCTAAGAGAGACAAAACTCAAATAGAAGTTGAAAATCCAAGAAAATATTTTAAAGACTAGGTCTTCACTTGTTTAAATAAATTCATTATTTTTTTTACTTTGCTTCTTATAACTTTCAGAAAGACAATTTTAGAGAAAAAATACAATCTTAAAAAGGATTTTAGGATTTTTAAACACATATACCTTTTTACCTTTTAAATTCCTTCCTCTTCTTTCCTGACAATTTAAATCAATGTTCAAGTAAAAAAAAAAATTTTTATTGTAAAGAATAATAAATACATTTTAATTTAATTCTTCATTTTAGCTTCTGTTTTTTCGACGAAGAATATTTGTGAAATATTTCTTCAAACTTATTATGATTAAAATTCAAAAAAATTATTCTGGCAAATCTAAAAAATCTGTAGAATCAAATTTAAATCTTATTTCAAAGTCTTTTGAATTTCTTTCAAAAAATTTTGTTCTGGAAAACCTAGAATAAATAATGATTTGTCTGTTAGAAATATAGCTTGGTCCAATTTCTTATATATTCTAACAAAGTGTAGATTGGATTTTAACCTATTTAAAACATGTCATCAAAATTCTAAAATTAATCTTAATCAGTAAAAATTACTAATGATGTTCCATAAAAAGATTCGAATTAGCTAGATTTTCTCGTCTTTTTTTCGGTTGAATTTTGAATTTTAAAGAGTCGAAATTGAAAATAAACTATGTTTCAAAATTTAATTGTAATTTTTTTGGTGTTTTCTCCTCTTTTAAACCGTTAAATTAAGTCTAAATATCATTAATTATTAATAATAACATAGAGTTAAAGGTAAATTGAGCAAATTAGCTATTTCTGGCAATTTATTTAAGTGTGTATCAAACTGGTAGCCCTTCGCATTAATCAGTACCCAAGAAGTAGCTCTTGGTTTCAAAAAGGTTGGTGACCCCTGATATACATACTAGTGTGTAGAAAAGCAGTACCACATACAGTAGAGGTCTCACTTCTGGTACACGAGACCAACTTCTGGCTTTCTGCCACACCGGAGTCCAAGTTAAGCTTTTTTTTAATCAGTTCTCACTGTACAAACATAACAACAGAGTGTGTATGAAGATAAAAGTGTGTGTTCTTTACCTGAGGGACTGCAGTGAGCCCATCCCCCACCTGACAACCCCCCCAAGTGAGGACTTGTATGGAGCAACACTTTCTATTGTCATGTCTTTTCTTATGCTAATATTTCTGCATGTGTGTGTGTGTGTGCATATGCGTCTGCGCGCGTGTGTGTGGCTGTGTGTGTGCGTGTGTGTGTGTGTGTGCGTGCGTGTCTGCGTGTGTGTTGCAGTAGGACGTCTACAACCTAAGTGTCAAAGTCAAGGCCCGCGGGCCAGATCGGAATGAATGATCTATGGCCCCCGAGATGATATTTGATTAGTATTAGAACCGGCCCGCAGGCCACAGCCGCCTGCTGCTGTTTTGCACTCACCAATACTCTATCAGTGTTGATGAGGTCCCACAGTAAATTTTTGGGGTCCCACTTTTTTGGAACTGTTTTGAAAACAAATGATAAATGTATGCATTATCCTGTTATATCTCACATTCTATATTGTGTTTTGGAAAAAGGGTTGTCATAAACGTTACTTAATTCATTAAATAAAAATAATACAAAAGAAAACACATTTTTATACATATGTAAATGTATTCAGTTATAAACATTCATTCACTTTCTTTTTTCCTTCATGGATCTAAACTTTACCGCTGCGGGTATTTGTTTCTATATTTTTATTGTAATATTTTCAGAATGTGTTTGTTCCATTTTTGGCCAAAGCAAGACAAAAAATAATAATCTGAAGTTGTCTTTATTTTTTTGGTTTCAATGCCATGATTTTCATAGTCCGGCCCGCGTGTGCACAGATTTTCCTCCATGCGGCCCCTGAGTTAAAATAAGTTTGACACCCCTGGTCTACAACATTGTTTGCTTTTCTTTCCTAGTTTACATATTCATACATTCTACATCTAGAAACTTCTGAGGCTTTCCATGCCTTATAGGTTGTTTTTTTTTTACAGCAAGTTGAAAAAGCTTGCATCCACTCCCAAATACTGTAGTCATGTCCTGACAGAAACACATCACTAGGTGATAATCAGTGTTGGGTTAGTTACTGAAAACCAGTAACTAGTTACAGTTACTAGTTACTTTATTTCAAAAGTAACTCAGTTACTAACTCTGTTACTTACACCAAAAAGTAATGTGTTACTGTGAAAAGTAACTATTTAGTTACTTATATATATATATATGTATATATATATATATATATATATATATATATATATATATATATATATATATATATATATATATATATATATATATATATATATATTTTTTTTTTTTTTTTTTTTTTTTTTAAGGCCCCCTTTAATGCCCTTTTAGCCTTCATTTCAGTACTGTTATTGCACTGGAGAATAATACAATCTGTTGATCAACTTGACATGCATTTGCATCACTGAACTCTGCTCAGCAATGTGGTCTACATACAACACACAAAGATATGTTTCAAAGGGCCAATTTGTTTCAGGCCAGAACAAATTGACAACACTATTTTAAATAGCTGCAACATAACATATATAAGTAACAAACAGCATAATAACAACATAGCTGTAAACCAATGAAGGCACACACTACATACACAAAGCCTAACCAGGCGTTTTTCTCTCTCAAGGAATTCTGAAATAAAATCAGGTCTGAAGCCCAGAACACATTTCCCCAGTTTTAGTTTTGAGATAAGGAAAGATTGGCCTGGCCCACTAGCATCCTTCTTTATGTTTGTGAACTTCATAGTCTATACATTTAGAGTGATGTGATAATCAAACACTCTAGAAGTCTAGAATGAAAGAGTATATAAGACAGAGTGTGTGTACCTTCAGTGCTGCAATGGCTCTATCAATGTTGTCCTGGCTAGCAGTGCCTCGTTAAAATCCAGCCGCTGTTGCTTAGGAGGTGAAGTGTGTCTCTCTTTACTAGCTTTGTCGAAGCATGTTGCTTTTATAGCTGTTTTAGCAGATTTGAATTGCTAGGATAGGATCTTTGATCCAAGACACAACTTACATTTAACTAAAATGTTCTTTTCTTAGTGGTCGACAAAAGAAAAGTAGTGAGAATATCTCCATGTTAAGAAACTTGGCTTTGGGCTTCGCCATGACGTCTTGTTAGTAAACACAGACACGCCCCCTCCCACAACACACACACATACACACACAAAGAACGCGCCTCTTCTCTGTCGCCTCTTCTGCAGCGCTCCAATAAAACAGCTCAATTTGTGTTTCATCTGACTGCAGAACTTTCCTCCAGAAGGTCTTATCCTTGTCCATGTGATGTCAGATGGAACAAAAATTTAGCTGTTTGGCCACAATACTCAGCAATATGTTTAGAGGAGAAAAGTTGAAGCCTTTAATCACAGGAACACCATGCCCACCGTCAAGCATGGTGGTGGTAGTATTATGCTCTGGGCCTGTTTTGCTGCCAATGGAACTGGTGCTTTAAATGGGACAATGAAAAAGGAGGATTACCTCCAAATTCTTCAGGACAACCTAAAATAATCAAGCCGGAAGTTGGGTCTTGGGCGCAATTGGGTGTTCCAACAGGACAATGACCCCAAACACACGTCAAAAGGGGTAAAGGAATGGCTAAATCAGACTAGAATCAAGGTTT
>NC_084746.1:42294409-42381909 GCF_033978785.1 Entelurus aequoreus | reverse complement strand
GCTGCTGTGGAGGAGGCATTTGAACGCAAAAGCCTTAAGTACACCGAACTGGCAGCTGATGCAGAGCAGAATGGATGGAAAGCCAAGGTCTGCCCAGTGGAAGTTGGCTGCAGAGGTTTTGTGGGCCGGACAACCATCAGGCTGCTTAAGGACATTGGAGTACGAGGCCAAACCCTGCGAAACACAATCAAAGCGCTCTCAGGAGCAGCAGAGACAGCCAGTTGGTGGCTGTGGGTGAAGAGGAGAGACACCATCTGGAGCTCTAGAAAGACCTACATCACATAATGGTTAAAAGCAGAGGGGGGCTCACCTTGGGACGCCAGGTGTTGCTGATGAGCCCTCTGGAGGTGTCGTGGGCCTATCATTGAAACAACGGTGAAGGAGGGTGCCCACCTGATGACCCCAATGAAGCTGTCCCCCATTTTGCAATCCCACCCAAAGGTCCAACACCATAACCGCTTTGAAGCAGCTCCGAAGGAGGTATAGCCTACTGTTACCACTCTACTCAGGTTATTTTGTATCATGGGATTGTTCCATCTAGTCCTAAAATTGAACTGATACATACATTTAAAACAAACCTGTTTTTATTCATTAGTATTCAAATATTTGTTTTATCGTTTAGCCATATTTTCAATTGTTGTTGCTTTTTGTACATTGTACTTTGTTGAGATTTTTTTCAAGTGTTTACATTTAAAGACTTGTTTTAATTGAAAACAACTAGCAATAAATTTAGCATCTTCTTCTGGTGTTATTATAAAATGTACTCGTGTTTAGAGACTCTATTTCTTTCTCTCGGTGTCCTTGACTAAAGAGGCTGAAGCGAGCATGACATCATACTTGCTTCCCGCTGTTACTCTAGTTGAACTTTCTCTTTTTAGAAGTCGCCACTGTCGGCCTGATAGTTGTACATTTTTAAGATGACTGTCAGCGTGGGTATATCTGCAATATATATAAAAATCACTGGCGTGCATTTTGTTTACATCCGGTATCGGTAGCATGGTTTTCGGTGATCAAAGTCTTTTTTCGGTGGTCAAGTTTTAGGTACATCACTTGTCAAAAGTGCACAAACAATAGGCTATATATATCAATTCATAATGTAACGACCAGCTAATGTTAATGTTTTATGTCAGTGTGGTTTGGATTTAATGTCATTTTTCCCACACATCGTGCTTGCCTGAAAGGTGATTGGCGGAGAATGAAGAAGTGTTGTTGTGTGTCATGTGGGAAAGCGAAGACTCAAGGACACACAATTGTTTTCATGGGCGGTAAAACCTCGGAATTGTGCCCTTGTTTGTTATCATAAGATTGGCAATAAAATTTAAAAATAGCGTCGGACTTTGCATGATTTCTTCTGGGGGCTACAATATAATATATTACTTTAATTAATTTTCAAGTAGAAAAAAAAACCCCTTATTTTCAAGGTGTGGCGGTAATAATATATATGTATAGGATACGTGGTAGAAAATGGATGGATTGATATATATATATACAGTATATAAATATGAATATATTTATTGCGATTAATCAGTTTGTTCGCAGTTGACTCAAAATTAATCACAATATCGCAAACATTTTTTATTTTTCATCATAATAAGTGTTCCCCAGACAGATATTTTTTTGATTTTTTATTAACATGACTGGACAGCAAGTTTGCTTTAATCAAATGTTTTAAGCAATATGTTTTTAAACAGCTCAACACAAAATGGACAAAAACACATTTTTTATGACAATTAAAACAGTCGCAGATACACACACAAAAAAAAATATATATACACACACACAAACATCCTTCCATCTTTTTTCTATCGCTTGTGCCTTTCGGGGTCGCGGGAGTGCTGGAGCCTATCTCAGCTGCATTCGGGTGGTAGGCGGGGTACACCCTGGACAAGTCGCCACCTCATCGCAGGCACACAGACATATAAATATATATATATATATATATATATATATGTATATATATATATATATATATATATATATATATATATATATATATATATATATATATATATATATATATATATATATATATATATATATATATATATATATATATATATATATGTATATTAAATATTAGAGCTTTCAAATTCAACAACTTAATTCATGTTATAAATCACAAAAAAATATTGCATTAATCATATACAGTATAGTTGCAGATTAATCATTTCATTTATTTTGCACGACATCCTCCTGTATCTTAACCGTGGATGGTTCCCTGAAGGTCGGCGTGGGTTGTTAAATAGTCAGTGATCAAGTTGATGCATATGTCAGTGTAAAGATGATTGACTCTGACAGGTGTGTGCATATATATATATATATATATATATATATATATATATATATATATATATATATATATATATATATATATATATATATATATATATATGTATATATATATATATATATATATATATATA
Source organism: Entelurus aequoreus (assembly GCF_033978785.1). Lineage (NCBI taxonomy): Eukaryota > Metazoa > Chordata > Actinopteri > Syngnathiformes > Syngnathidae > Entelurus > Entelurus aequoreus. The sequence goes on along the minus strand of NC_084746.1, from coordinate 42,379,486 downwards.
TATATGTATATATGTGTATATATGTGTATATATATATATATATATATATATATATATATATATATATATATATATATATATATATATATATATATATATATATACGTTATGTAGCATTCACATTACATTTTATTATGTTACATTGTGCCCATAGAGTGTGTGGTTGTGTGTGTGTGTGTGTGTGTGTGTGTGTGTGTGTGTGCGTGTAGTATATGTATGTGTGTGTATATATATATATATATATATATATATATATATATATATATATATATATATATATATATATATATATATATATATATATATATATATATATATATACACACATATCATGTGTATACAGTATGTATGGGCACAATGTAACATATGTGCATACAATGTATGTTGTGTAACAGCATCATTAGGTAGCATAGCCATTGAAGTGGTCACTGTGTTGAACAAATTTAGATTTAGTAAAATAAATAAATCATTTTTGCTCTTAGATCATTGCAGGAACAGGAAGTGGTGCTGATGGATATTTGAAAAAAGGGAGAAGTGAAACGTGACACTCAGTTCATTCCAGATGATCCAGAGCCACAGTTTACAGCACATTGGCGGAAACAGGTTCAAATTGATCGACTTTAGCGACAGCCAATCAGTGTTCGTAAAAGGACAAAAGGGCGTTCACGTTGATCGCTCCACCAATAGGAGTCGCCGTGAGCGGCCGACTGCGTCATCAAGCTAGAATGTGAATGTGGGTGTTTGTTCGCAGTCTGCCCCATCCCCCAACATCAGCGAGTAATGGCGGCTGCGAGTTTGCAGCTTTGTCCTTCTCATGTTCTGCTTGTAAAAATCCATATTTCTTAAAGTCGGTAAGGAGAAATCCGTGTTTGCCCTTGTGTGTCAAAACAATGTGTCAGTTCACGAGCACACGACTTGTTCGGCACTTTTGTCTCGTCGCATGTGTGTCATGTGTCGCACCACCGGTCCTCCCTCCACTTGTCTTTAACAAAGGAGGAAACGGGGCCAGTGTCGTACACCCTCAATGAGCGCGTCTCGTCACTCTCACCGTGTGTTGTACTTTTTCCACTCACTTCAAATCGCGCGTGCTTCGGCAAACATCGACCACGGTGCACAGATTGTGTTTGTTATTGAAGGAAAGATGAACGTGACAAGTGCGCCATTCGGAGACGGAGTGAGATAGTTTTCAAGATGGCTACCGGGAGGGGCGGGGCTATGATTACACTTGGTGGCAGTGTTCCACTTTCGTCTTCAACGACGTCTTATAAATGTTGCATTCAAGTGGCAATAGAAGATACGTTAAAGTGATTAACATGACCCGATAGTCTCTAAGCAACCTGACATGGTGACGTTTTTCTTTGTTTATACCCAACTCGGCTTATTTCCCTCCACCTCGGAAGGCGGGTCTAGTGAGCTGTAGCTGCCGCCTGAGTCGACCAGACGAGCATCAATCAATCAAATCGTGACATATGTCATGCCCGCTTTTAGTTTTTCGATATATTTACTGCGTAACTCGACGATAACTTTTTTTTTTACCGGCGTCCTGCATTGGGAGATGTTCACGCGGTGAAGTAGTGGTCCATTTATCGCACGCCATACGGTCACACTGACATTTTTTTGGAGCTAAAAGCGGGACAGCAGCAGCGGCTGGAGGAGGGGGGCGTGGCCTCCGGGTTAGTAATTCTCGCCATTGTTCCACTCCGATGCGCGGAGAGAACACCTCTGCTGCGCCGACAGCCAATCAACTGCGGCCAAGCTGCGCTGCGCCCCGCCCACCAGCCTATATTAACGCGCGGCCGTGAGCAACTTCGGCCATTGGCACAATAACAGTGATCGTCTTCGTAGGAAGGAATTATTTTATTCCACATTTCTTTTCTATCGTCCTTTAATTTAGTCACCCGAAACAATGGCAGACACAAAAGTTGAATCCGGCTCGGACATCTCGGCCAAGGTAAGACTCATTTCTTCTTGTTTTCTATCCTCCCCTCACTTAAAAAAAAAAGCTAATTTTAAGCAATACATTAAAAAACAAAAAAAGCCCCTTTTATCGATCCGGTTGGAATATTCCGCACCAGCTGGCGGATGAAAGTGTGACAAATGATATTATTTCAGCATCGTTGCAGATATCGCAGAATCAAGCGGGTCTCATTGTCTGCGCGGCTTCTTTGTTTATACAAGCGGCTTGTTTCTCCTCGTCCGAACCGGCGCGCGTCCGAGCCGGAACGCGAGAACCGGAGTCGCCGCTTACTCATTTTTGGCGGCGTTTCGGCTCAAGACAGAATGTCCACTGACGCCGAGCGCCAATTGGGTCCGAGTCAAATCCCTCACTCAGCAGCAGACCAGCGTTCCGGTGCCGGGGGATGTTCGACGCCGCGGCTGTTTGCATTTGATCGCGGTTTGTTTGCCGTGACCGGAGGCTCGGCGCTCGTTCTGGTCGCCTCCGTGCACTTAACAAGCTCGACAGCTTCCGCTTTCCCCCCCCCTCCTCCACGGCGCGTGTGCGTGTTGTTGGCGCGCGCGCGCCTCTGGAGGAAAGTTTCTTTTTTAGAAACCCTCTTATGTGTGCGTGGAGGTGTGATGTGCGTGCGTTGCCTTCACTCTGTAGACGTTTACATTACATGCATAGTTGATATACTTCACTAATACAATGCATGATGTTATCGACTTCTATATCGATTTGACTGTAATTTGCACCACTTGCAAGTAATCTCCGTAATGTAGTTTTCCGGCATGGTGACCGCCATGTGTCTTCTTCTATTGTCCTCGTTACAAGCAGCCGCGTGCAACGCGCGCTCTCCCAGCCTCCTCCCAGCCTCCCCCACGTCACCCCTCCCCCTCGCTGAGCGCCCTCCTGTGTAGTTTAAATGGAGTGTTGCATCATGGGTATTGCAGTCCATATCCCGGGCGTGTCTGGTGACATATGGCGACGTGCACTACAATACCCAAAAAGCCCTAGGGCCACACCGCGCACATATCAAATTACAACTCTTTTGGAGAGAAAGGAGGGGCCAAAAAGGAGCTTCCATTATGTGTACAGCTCCACTAATGGACATTGGAGTGTTACTTTCAAAGGCTAAATTAAAGTATTGCTAGAAACATAATTTTAAATGGGACTTTATTGTATTATATGTATAGTACATGTTCCAAAAAGCATAAAACACAGTATATTTATAAATAAATATATGTAAAAAAGGGAATAAATATTCAAAATAATGTAGTTTGGTTACGCCATCATGAGCGCAACACAAGTTTCAACTTGAAGATGTCAAAAGCAAACTGAAATCAAATACACACAGCTTAAAGATTGATCAATACCTATTTATGATGATTTATCAAAATATAAAAGAAATATACCTGAACAGAACGCTCATGATGGTTACACCAAAAAGTAACTATGAATCGCGTTTTTCCAAGTTTTTGGGGCATTTTTATGCTATTTTCAAGCATCTCCTTTTTATTATCGTTGATTTTAAATGGTCAAACTAATGCATAGTATATATGCATGCCCTAGTAAACAAAAACTAAAAGTCATATTTATTTTGATTGTTACATTTTGACGTACATTTGTGCAGGTGGGTGCGAATGTACCCATTACCAGAGCTGTACACCTATGCACCGCTGCTACTAGCATAACATAATAATGTGAATGTAAATATTGTTCTTCTAAAAAAAAAATAAGTCGAAGTGTTAGTTTTTTCATTTTATAAATCTAAATGTGTATTCCATTCAGGACTTGAAGGAGAAGAAGCTCGTGGAGGAGAAAGAGAATGGCAAAGATGCTGCCACCAATGGAAAGGTAAGATGATCTGTTTGCATGCACTAATGCAGCGCTAAATACTTACATGGAACTTGACTTGCGCTCCAGGAGAATGAGGAGAACGGCGAACCGGACATAGATGACGAGGAAGACGAGGAGGTGGACGAAGAGGACGAGGAAGATGACGCAGAAGGTGCCTGAGCATCTTTGAGGCGCCGCGGTCGACCACGAACCCGCAGCAAGTCTCACTGTGGACATTCTCGTTCCCACAGGCGACGAGGAAGACGAGGAGGATGACGACGACGAGCTGGAGGGCGGCACAAAGCGGGCGGCCGATGATGACGAAGATGACGACGAGGTGAGGCGGCGTTCTGGCGACTGCAAGGTCCCAAAACTCAGATCGCCTTCTGAACGGCTGCCTTCCTCCTTTTCAGGACGACGTCGAGACCAAGAAGCAGAAAACCGACGATGACGATTGAGGAGTTTCCTTCTGTCGTGTCCTGTGGACCACTTCCTGGTCCTTCACCTCAGGGGGGAGGGGCTGGAGGACAAAGAATAAAATAAGCAACATGGTCATTTAGCAAGTAGAGTTCAACAGCATCAACAAATCAACTCAAACTAAATTCTCTCGAGGAACCCGACACCGCCCTGATGCAGAATTCCGGCTTCAACGATAGCGACTCCAGAGGAGAATTAGTTTGTATTTTTATTTACATTTTATATTTTTGTACATATTGTTCAGAGGAGGGTTTCTCTCTGAGACCAAATCGGTGCTTCTTCAACAGAATCTTTGACCATGTTACACCCAAAAAACACATAAAATCAATTCCGCCGTTGAACTCTTGACATTCCAGTAAATTTAATGTATGTACTTTAGCTGTACCATAACTACTTTTGTTTGTATGGGAGGGAAGGCCAAACGAGCCCTTTTTTGTCAACAATTTTTTTTGTTTTCTGACCGCCTGTTTTGATGTATGTGCGAAGTTTGTTGTTTGACAATAAACCTGACTTTTATTTTGTGAGTTTTACCTTGCTCCTGTTTCCTGTTCACTGCAAGACTCCAAAACTGTGGGATGTTTACGCAGTGAAGATGGTCGTGGGGAGGTGTATGCTACTAACTCTTAATGTACTAAATGCTCGGTTCAGGGCTGCACCAACTGTAACAGCAAATGTGTTGGTGCTATACTGCCCTCATGTGGACAAGATTAGAGTAGCATTGTATTACCTCGGAAGACGTTTAGAATGATATCGTCCACATCTCAGACGGTTGGTCTTGAACTAGGTAAGAACCCGCTTAACCAATCGGGATCTATACCTAACCTTAGGTGAACCCACGTCAACGCTAAATATATCAGTGTTCAATCTTTAAATGATATTTGTAAAGTTGCAAAACACTTACGGGTAATATTCACAGGCGATACAACTGCGTTTTGTTCAGGAGAGAACACAGAACTTGATAAAAATAACAGAAGAATAAACGGAAATCAACATTTGTGGTGTGATATTTGATCAAATGAACTGGAAATCTCAAACTGTTCAGTACCAATAAGAAGTAGAACTATGATAAACATTTTGAACCCAAAATTAATCTTCAATTATCTCACTATATGAAATGCAACTTACTTCACTATTTATTATTCATTTATTTAGAAAAGTTATTTATGGAGTATTTTGTGAACACATTGAGGACGGGAAGTGAACAAAAGTGTTAGGAATTGCTATGTAATGGGAAAAATAAGCTCTGCTTCGTCCTAGTCCTTTTCGAAAATGTTAAGAGTAACTGGAAATCGTGATGTATCATGTAATTGTATGCATGTTCGAAATAAACTCAAACCATTAAGATTAAAGTACCAATGATTGTCACACACACACTAGATGTGGTGAAATGTTTCCTCTGCATTTGACCCATCCCCTTGGGGAGCAGTGGGCAGCAGCGGCGCCGCGCCACCATATGTTCTAAAGCACAGGTGTCAAACTCAAGGCCCGGGGCCAAATCTGGCCCGCCGCATTATTTTTTGGCCCGTGAAAGCCTGGAAATAATATATATTAATAAAAGGCTTAATCTTTTCTTACTAAATATTAGGGATGTGAATCTTTGGGTGTCCCACGATTCGATTCAATATCGATTCTTGGGGTCACGATTCGATTCAAAATAGATTTATTTTTTTTAATTCAACACGATTCTCGATTCAAAAACGATTTTTTTCCCGATTCAAAACAATTCTCTTTTCATTCAATGCGATTTCAGCAGGATCTACCCCAGTCTGCTGACATACAAGCAGAGTAGTAGATTTTTGTAAAAAGCTTTTATAATTGTAGAGGACAATGTTTTATCAACTGATTGCAATAATGTAAATTTGTTTTAACTATTAAATGAACCAAAAATATGACTTATTTTGTCTTTGTGAAAATATTGGACACAGTGCGTTGTCAAGCTTATGAGATGCAATGCAAGTGTAAGCCACTGTGACACTGTTGTCCTTTTTTTTTTTATAAATGTCTAATGATAATGTCAATGAGGGATTTGTAATCACTGCTATGGTGAAATTGTAACTAATATTGATACTGTTGTTGATAATATTTATTTTTGTTTCACCACTTTTGGTTTGTTCTGTGTCGTGTTTTTGTCTCCTCTCAATTGCTCTGTTTATTGCAGTTCTGAGTGTTGCTGAGTCGGGTTTGGTTTTGGAATTGGATTGCATTGTTATGGTATTGCTGTGTATTGTTTTGTTGGAGTGAATAATAAAAAATAAAAATAAATAAAACATTTTTTTAATAATAATAAAAAATTAAAAAAATGGATTTTTTTTAAAAAGAGAATCGATTCTGAATCGCACAACGTGAGCATCGCGATTCATAGTCGAATCGATTTTTTCCTACACCACTACTAATTATATTTGTTCTTTCCCTTTTGCCATTAAAAATAAAGTACTGCATGCAATTGCATATCTTTTAATATTCAATATTATCAAAATATGTATTCCAAAAATATTTTTTGTTAAAAAAAGATAAATATCAGCTTCACTTATGATTTCAAAACAAATGATCAATCGAATTGTAGACTGTAAAATTGACAATAGATTTTACGGTTAAATTCCGCCTACTGAGTTTTTTACTGTAAAATCAACTTTGGTACTGTTATTTTCTATATATGGTAAGACACTAAAACAAAAAAAAACAAACAAAAAAAAACATTCAAACAAGAATCTACCGCTAAAAACAGTGGTATTGTAATTCCATTCTATTTATTCAATTTTTGTATATGCTGTAAAAAATCCACTGCTTTTACTGTAAAATTCTGGTGACTGAGCTGCCAGTTTTTAAAGTACAATAAATAAATAGCATTTGCTGCGTATGTAAAAAAAAAAAATTGTTAATGTATTATATATATACATGTATATTCATATATTACTCATTGTTAAACGCAGCCCTCTAAGGGCAACCATATAACTGCGATGTGGCCCTCAATGAAAACGAGTTTGACACCCCTGTTCTAAAGCATAGATTTTCAACAAATGTCTCTGGTTAAAAGTGTGTGCTTACTGCCACTAGAGTGCACCAGAGGGCCAAGTTATCTTTCGTCAAAAGTGTGAACATGATTTGAGTCTTGTACAGCTCTATTATAGTCAATGCTGAAGAATCAAAGCATGCAGGGGTCATTTTAATGTTTAATTTGATTAAAACCAATATACAGATTTTATTTTTTACCTTTAGGGCTCCTCTCAAGTTTGATCCCAGGGACCCAGAAGGGTCTCAGTCATATATATATATATATATATATATATATATATATATATATATATATATATATATATATATATATATATATATATATATTAAATTATTTATATATATACATATACAATTTTTTTTTAAAGTCATAAATATATATATTTTTTAAATCCAACACTTACATCTCTAGATCAACTTCAGACCTATGTGTCGAAATAAGGTTATTATTATAATTTATTTATTCATATTTTATGCCCCTTTTTCCAAAACCCTGTTTTTATGGCAAAGACACTAAATATGCAATATTCCCTCCCCCACAAAAAATAAAAATTGAAAGTGGAACATTTGATGTGAGCTTGTGAGGTAACTGAAGCCTTAAATAGGTCAACAATTCATAACCAATTATTTTAATAATAATTTTTAGAGCAATGACAGTGTTTTAAAAAAAAGGACTGCACTCATAAAATTGTTAGAATTATGTCATACTATTTTTGTTTTTACTTTTAACACTTAAGTTTAACTTCAGATCCATTTTATGTTTTTATTTTTATTTATGTTTTTTTGTATGTTTTATGCTGTTTTTGTCACAAAAAACATTTTTGTATGGCAAACACACCAAATATGCAATATTTTCCCAATTTGTATTTTTACTTTTAACACTTAAGTTCAACTTCAGATCCATTTATGTTTTAATTTTTATTTATTTATGTTTTTTTGTATGTTTTATGCTGTTTTTGTCACAAAAAACATTTTTGTATGGCAAACACACCAAATATGCAATATTTTCCCAATTTGTATTTTTACTTTTAACACTTAAGTTCAACTTCAGATCCATTTATGTTTTAATTTTTATTTATTTATGTTTTTTTGTATGTTTTATGCTGTTTTTGTCACAAAAAACATTTTTGTATGGCAAACACACCAAATATGCAATATTTTCCCAATTTGTATTTTTACTTTTAACACTTAAGTTCAACTTCAGATCCATTTTATGTTTTAATTTTTTTATATTTATGTTTTTTTGTATTTTTTATGCTGTTTTTGTCACAAAAAACAATTTTTGTATGGCAAACACAAAATATGCAATATTTTCCCAATTTGTATTTTTACTTTTAACACTTAAGTTCAACTTCAGATCCATTATACGTATGTATATATTTTTTATTATGTTTTTTTTTTTATGCTCTTTTTGTCACAAAAAAGTTTTTATATGGCAAACACACAAAATATGCAATATTTTCCCCAAAAATATTTCAAAGTTGAATTTTTGATGTGAAATAATTGGAGCTTTGAATAGGTCGATTCATAACAACATTGATTTTTTTTCAGTGTTATTTTTTGAGCAATGACAGCTTTAAAAAAACAGTCTGCATGTCAGCTTGGTGTATTTAGTGTCAACACTACAACTTGTTCTAATTACATTTCACCTGTTTGCCCTTTTCCCCACTTTTTATGTTTAAAAAAAAAAAGTTTTAGATTGTGCCGCACGGGCCGTTAAAAAATGAGTTGCTAGCTGAAAATGGCCCCCGGCCCACACGTTGGACCCACCTGATCTATGATGTTTGGTTCTACTTGGTGCCACAGTGACCTCATGTAGCACGGTGACTGGTCCGTGACATCACGTCCTGTACAGCCTTTCCTGCGTGAAAAAGCTGCCAGTGGAGGCGCGTCAAAGAGAGACAGCAGCAAAATGTGAGCGAGTGAAAGCGTGTGTGTGTTAATCCTCTTGATCCTGCTGACAGCAGTTTGTTGCCAAAGTACCAAAATCCAACCAATTGGACCAACGGTGGTTTGAAACACCTCGGACCCACATAATGACAGGCAGGAAACAGTGGATGGGATGGAGGTGTTTTGTTTTCCTTTGTTCGCCATGACAACGACTTTGTTGTCGGCCACACGGACAGAGGGCGCGCTTGTTACATACACACACACGCACGTGAGGAGCTAGCAGTGAATACACACACGCTAGGTCAGCTGCTGAGGTCAAAGGTCGCAACCCGTACCGAGCCGTCCCAGCGTCATTCACCCGTATACAGAACAAGGTGGTCTTCCAGTACTACTGTGAGTCAAACATGCAGGATTTATCATTCTGTCAACATGTGATTAGAGCAGCACAGCATGTTCACCATCTTGTCACTAAGCTCCACACACATATTTACATGCAATATTTGAGTCACATCAACATGTTCTCTGAGACCACATTATCTAAAATAAACTTCATACAAAAAAAAATAGCGCAGGCATTTATTTTGAAAAGCTACTCATTGCGTGAATGTGAGTGTGAATGTTGTTTGTCTATCTGTGTTGGCCCTGTGATGAGGTGGCGACTTGTCCAGGGTGTACCCCGCCTTCCGCCCGAATGCAGCTGAGATAGGCTCCAGCACCCCCCGCGACCCCGATAGGGACAAGCGGTAGAAAATGGATGGATGGGTATTCATTGACACTTTAAGTAACAACAGGATGACCTGTAACTGCTATACCCCCAAGCCAAGTACTTCTCTCTGAGGACAAGTGGCCTAAATAACAGTGTTGGGAGAATTACTTTAAAAAAGCAATTAGTTATAGTTACTAGTTCTTTAAAAAAAAAAAAAAAATCAGATTGCCCGTTTCCCAAAAAAAGTAATCGGGTTAGTAAATAACCTGCTCAGTGCTCCCCTCACCTCCCAGGGGGTGAGAGTGATGGGTCAAATGCAGAGGATAATCTCACCACACTTAGTGTGTGACAATCATTGGTATTTTAACTTGAACTTTAACAGCATTATTTGTATGATTACTAATTCAAGGACAAGTAACCGAGTATTTCTACTGTATTTGCAATCCCAGAACAAGTAACTGAACTAAAACAGAAACGTTTTAGGAAAAATAAAGTTGTCTCTTAACTGTGATTTGCTTTTTCTTTGGCTTTTTCAAAGGGGAAGCTCAGCATGAAGCGCTTGACTTCTTTTTCCACTTGTGTGCCATTGAAAGGGATCTAGTGTTGTACCGAGCCACCATGGCATGATGATAAACATTCATTAAAGATGAGATCTAAAAATAAAAATAAATAACAGTGTTGGGAGAAATTACTTTAAAAAAGTAATTAGTTATAGTTACTAGTTCTTTAAAAAAAAAAAAACAATCTGATTGCCTGTGTCTCAAAAAAAGTAACACAGCATTATTCGTATGATTACTAATTCAAGGACAAGTAACCAAGTATTTCTCTAATTAAGTACTGTATTTGCAATCCCAGAACAAGTAACAGAACAAAAACAGAAAACGTTTTAGGAAAAATAAAGTTGTGAAAAAACTTTTGAGTTCTAGCTCCTTAACTGTGATTTCATTCATTCATTTCATTATTTTTATTTATTTATCTCCTTCATTGATGTGCATCTTTGATCGATAAACAATTATACCTCAATTATTCAATTATACATTTACACACCAATGCCTGAGAAAGAGCAGGATGAAGAAAAATCTTAAATTTTCCTGCCCCCTTCAACATAATACGTAGTCTTACTTAATGGATACCATATAAACCAACAATTAGAGATATTATCGGCAGATAAATGCATTAAAATGTAATATCAGGAATTATCGGTATCAGATTTTTTATTATCGTATCGTTTTTTTTAATTTTTATTATTTTTTTATTTTTTATTAAATCAACATAAAAAACACAAGATACACTTACAATTAGTGCACCAACCCAAAAAAACTCCCTCCCCCAATCACACAAAAGGGTTGTTTCTTTCTGTTATTAATATTCTGGTTCCTACATTATATATCAATATATACCAATACAGTCTGCAAGGGATACAGTCCGTAAGCACACATGATTGTGTGTGCTGCTGGTCCACTAATAGCACTAACCTTTAACAGTTAATTTTACAAATGTTCATTAATTACTAGTTTCTATGTAACTGTTTTTATATTGTTTTACTTTCTTTGTTATTCAAGAAAATGTTTTTAATTTATTTATCTTTTTTTTTTTTTTTTTAAAGTACCTTATCTTCACCATACCAGATTGTCCAAATTAGGCATAACAATGTGTTAATTCCACGATATATCGGTATCGGTTGATATCGGTATCGGTAATTAAAGAGTTGGATATTATCGGAATATCTGCAAAAAGCCATTATCGGACATCCCTACCAACAATTACATCCAAATATAATTAAAACAAACAAAAAACACACAAAAAACACAACAAGTGCAAAACTTCATGAAGTACAAACCGAACAAAAAAAAAAAAGTAATATACACCTCACGGGATGATACAAAACAAATACAAAACCAGGCAAGAAATAAGTGAAATAAAAAAGCAAAATGTAAACAATTATGGCTTATTTGCTTTTTCTTGGGCTTTTTTTTAAAGGGAAGCTCAGCTCGCTGCGCTTGACTTCTTTTTCCACCTGTGTGCCATTGAAAAGGATCTGGTGTCGTACCGAGCCACCATGGCATGATGATAAAAATTCATTAAAGATGAGATCTAAAAATAAAAGTAAATAACAGTGTTGGGAGAAATTACTTTAATAAAGTAATTAGTTATAGTTACTAGTTCTTTAAAAAAAAAATATATATCTGATTGCCTGTGTCTCAAAAAAAGTAACACAGCATTATTCGTATGATTACTAATTCAAGGACAAGTATCAATCAATCAATCAATGTTTACTTATATAGCCCTAAATCACAAGTGTCTCAAAGGGCTGCACAAGCCACAACAACATCCTCGGTTCAGAGCCCACATAAGGGCAAGGAAAAACTCACAACCCAGTGGAATGTAAATATGAATGACTATGAGAAACCTTGGAGAGGACCGCAGATGTGGATGACCCCGCCCCTCTAGGGGAGACCGGATGCAATGGACGTCGAGTGGGTCTAGCATAATATTGTGAAAGTCCAGTCCATAGTGGATCTAACATAATAGTGAGAGTCCAGTCCATAGTGGGGCCAGCAGGAGACCATCCCGAGCGGAGACGGAGAAGTAACCGAGTATTTCTACTGTATTTGCAATCCCAGAACAAGTAACAGGACAAAAACAGAAACATTTTAGGAAAAATAAAGTTGTGAAAAAACTTTTGAGTTCGAACTCCTTAACTGTGATTTGCTTTTTCTTTGGCTTTTTTTTTTTTTAAAGGGAAGCTCAGCTCGCCGCGCTTGACTTCTTTTTCCACTTGTGTGCCATTGAAAAGGATCTATTGTTGTACCGAGCCACCATGGCATGATGATAAACATTCATTAAAGATGATATCTAAAAATAAAAATAAATAAAAGTGTTGGGAGAAATTACACTGTAAAAAAAAATTCTGTAAAAAAACGGTCATCTACTGGCAGCTACGGCTGCCAAACGAAAACCATAAAATTAAAGTAAAACATTGTAAACCAAATAATGATCAAAAACAATATATTTACAGAAATTTTCATGAAACGTTTTGTGGAAAAATATCGTACTTTTACAGATTTTTACTAAATTATTAAGATCAACCACCTTTAATAAAGTGACGATGCAAACAGTTCTGCAGAAAAATACCTTTATTCTACAGAGTTTTTCCAAAATATTACGATCAAACACCTTTAATGAAGTGACAATGCTGGCAGTTCCACAGAAAAATACCATTATTTTACAGATTTTTTCTGAATTGTTAAGATCAACCACCTTTAATAAAGTGACGATGCAAACAGTTCTGCAGAAAAATACCTTTATTCTACAGCATGGGTGTCAAACTCTGGCCCGCATACTCAACGCATACTTCATCAACAGCGATACAGGTTACACTGAGGGTAGACGAATAAAAAACTTTAACACTGTTAGAAATATACACTGTGAATCCACACCAAACCAGAACCCTTTGCAGCACTAACTCTTCCGGGACGCTACAAGGTGTGTGTGTGTGTGGTGGGGGAGGTTTGGTGGTAGCGGCGGTGTATTTTGTAGCGTCCCGGAAGAGTTAGTGCTGCAAAGGATTCTGGGTATTTGTTCTGTTGTGTTTATGTTGTGTTACGGTGCGGATGTTCTCCCGAAATGTGTTTGTCATTCTTGTTTGGTGTGGATTCACAGTGTGGCGTATATTTCTAACAGTGTTAAAGTTTTTTATACTGGCACCCTCAGTGTAACCTGTATCGCTGTTGATGAAGTATGCGTTGCATTCGCTCGTGTGTGCGTACAGAAGCCGCACATATCTTGTGACTGGGTCTGAACGATGTTAGAACGGATGGAAAGCGGACGTGACGATAGCTCATAGAGTACGTTAAAGGTTAATTTGTTCAACCTTGGCCCGCGACTTTGTTCAGTTTTAAATTTTGACCCACTCTGTATTTGAGTTTGACACCCCTGCGTTAGATTGTTAGTATGGACATAGACTTTTATATAACAAGCTACATATTTAATGAAAGATGGGGACGGCGTGGCGAAGTTGGTAGAGTGGCCGTGCCAGCAATCGGAGGGTTGCTGGTTACTGGGGTTCAATCCCCACCTTCTACCATCCTAGTCACGTCCGTTGTGTCCTTGGGCAAGACACTTCACCCTTGCTCCTGATGGCTGCTGGTTAGCGCCTTGCATGGCAGCTCCCGCCATCAGTGTGTGAATGGGTGAATGTGGAAATACTGTCAAAGCACTTTGAGTACCTTGAAGGTAGAAAAGCGCTATACAAGTATAACCCATTATTTATTTATAATTTTACATGAATTTGAAAGTAATTTAAGAAAACAGAAAATGCTATGTATAATTAATTTGGTATTTTTCTGTAAAAAAAATAGAAATATACATAGTTTGTTATTACTGGCATATTACTTAAAATAACAGGCGGAGTGTTTATTTACAGATAATGTCTTCAATTCTACAGTTTTATTAACTATTTAAAAAAAATTGAAAAATTACAGTAGAAATTTAGAGTAAATTAACCATAAAAATAGGATTTTTTTACTGTGTACTTTAAAAGAGTAATTAGTTATGGTTACTAGTTCTTTAAAAAATTTAAAAAAAAATCTGATTGCCTGAGTCTCAAAAAAAGTAACACAGCATTATTCGTATGATTACTAATTCAAGGACGAGTAACCGAGTATTGCTACTGTATTTGCAATCCCAGAACAAGTAACAGAACAAAAACAGAAACGTTTTAGGAAAAATAAAGTAGTGAAAAAACTTTTGAGTTCTAACTCCTTAACTGTGATTTGCTTTTTCTTTGGCTTTTTTTTTTTTTTTTTTAAAGGGAAGCTCAGCTTGCCGCGCTTGACTTCTTTTTCCACCTGTGTGCCATTGAAAAGGATGTAGTGTCGTACCGAGCCACCATGGCATGATGATAAACATTCATTAAAGATGAGATCTAAAAATAAAAGTCATGTGACCACAGACAGGAGGAAGACCAGGAAGAGACCGCCTGACCTCTGACACGCACACACGTTCAATAATAGGTCCAATCAGGAGCAGGAACGGCATGTGAGTCATAAATACTAAAGTACAACTTCTTCTTCCTCTTGAATACGTCCCGCCAAGGTGAGTATTGCAGAAGGGGGGGTCACATGGTCGACGCCATTTTGGAGGAAAGTTTGGGAAATGGGAGGAGGAAGAAGAGGAGGAGGGATTTACTCGCACAACTTTGACACGAACGCACAGCAGGCGCGTGCACGAGCAGAAGTGTGCTCGCGGGCGTTGACTTTAGGACAAACAAGTTCTGCTTTTGGTTCTTTCGGGACCGCGCACGCACGGACGCGCACGCGGCGCTCGTTTCGGACTCGAAGGTACTCGGACTGGAGACGTAGAGACGTGTCACTGCCGAGTTATCGTGTGTGGTCTTGACAGCCATAATCCGTCGTCCTGCGGGGAGGCGGGGAGGGGAGGCGGCAGTGAGTGCTGTGCGGCTAGCACAGACGGAGCTCCCGGCCGAGCTGAACCGGACATGCCCGTCAGGAAGAAAGGTAAGCTGCTTTCTGCACTAACCAGCAAGCTAGCATGCTAACTGCTGCTCGCCGGGGAGAAAGTCCAAAATGGAGACACCTGTTCAATAACCGTGGCGAAGCTTCGCCGGCCCACAGGCCACTTTATCCTCACTCGGACCGGGCGGAAGTGGGACTGGCTGCGTCGCGAAAGTGACTTAAAAGAAGAAGAGCTAGCCTGTTAGCTTGTCGTGCTAAGCAAGTTCAGGATAATAAACTCTTCAACTGCAAAAAAAACTATTATCAATAAGTAAATTTTTCCCCCACAAACATCTCTTTTACTTTTATTTGCACGTATGTTGTCGTTTATTCACTGCTTTGACTAACTTTTAATCTTAACATATCCAAGTTGAATTTTAATTCAGCAATGAACTACTTTACTGACCACATTGAGATAATTCAATGCATAACAATATTTTACTCATTTTCATTGGCAACACTAAATTGGCCCTAGTGTGTGAATGTGAGTGTGAATGTTGTCTATCTGTGTTGGCCCTGCCATGAGGTGGCGACTTGTCCAGGGTGTACCCCGCCTTCCGCCCGATTGTAGCTGAGGTAGGCTCCAGCGACCCCCCGCGAAAAGGGACAAGCGGTAGCAAATGGATGGATGGGACTTCACATCAGTGGTCCCCAACCTTTTTTGCACCACGGACCGGTTTAATGTAGGCACTATTATCAGGGATTAGTGCCAGATAAATACAGCAAAAATAAGTGCATGAAAAATGCAACTCACTATAATGTTGAATTAGTGGGAGCCCTGGGCTTGTTTCTTTGCAATGAGACGCAGATGGAAATCAGCCTTTGGCTACAATCTGTCACATTTTCTAATTTGGAGCCAGATGAGGTGGTTCGGGCATCTGGTCAGGATGCCACCCGAACGCCTCCCTAGGTAGGTGTTTCGTGCACGTCCGACCGGTAGGAGGCCACGGGGAAGACCCAGGACACGTTGGGAAGATTATGTCTCCCGGCTGGGAACGCCTCGGGATCCCCCGGGAGGAGCTGGACAAAATGGCTGGGGAGAGGGAAGTCTGGGCTTCCCTGCTTAGGCTGCTGCCCCCGCGACCCGACCTCGGATAAGCAGAAGAAGATGGATGGATGTTCATTGATGTGCATTGTATCATGTCACAAAGTTATAACAAATGGCAACTTCCTATCAGGAGTTTTATTGTACATCTACAGTATAAACAAGCTTATTTATTGGTGTGTCTAGTGGGACAGGCGAAAGTTAAGTCGGAGAAAATGCAGTAGTTTATAAATTATTTAATGTTTCCCTGCGGCCCGGTAGCAAATGCGTCACGGACCGGTACCGGATCCCGGACCGGTGGTTGGGGACCACTGCTTTGTATGGTAAAGCAACCAATGTGCACATATATACATACATATTAATACATATGATGAATTGAAAAACACCCACTAGATCTAATGAATGAATTTGGCTGCTGTCCACTCCAGTGTAGGACATCCCGCCTCAGCTTCATGTCTCCACACTCACCTGGTCACTTCCTCTTCCTGTCACATAGATGCACAGCGGGCGCTGTCCCTCCTGGAGGAGTACCGGGCCAAACTGAACCACGCTGAAGACCGACATCTGGGCGTCTCCATCCAAAGGGTCATTGACATCTTCCAGAGTAATCTCTTCCAGGCGCTCATTGGTACGTCTTAGCCAAAGTTCTAGAAGTACAACTAAGCGGAAAGTGAATGAGTGAATAAATGAATGAAAGCATTTACTGCTAGTTCACTGGCTCATTATCATTATCAGTATTGTTAGTTTGCTGGCTCGCTGCCTGCTAACGGGAAGCATCAGGAATGCGGTCCTACGTGTTTCCAAGTCTTATGTTGAAAGGACGAGCAACAGAAGGCCGTTAACTCTTTTCAGCACAGGTATTTTTTAATTACCGTAGTAGTTCCAGCCAAAATAATAATCAACTCATGTGGAGTAGAGGCATGATTTTGTGCTCTTCTGAGTTCTGACAAACTAAAATTCACCCGTATATTGTTTGACGCCGATTTGGGCTTGGCAGTAAACAAATGTAGAAGAAGACCGAGAAGAACCGGGACTTCTAATAGGAACAATGGCAAGTTTTGGAAGCTATTGCTGACATAGTTACACTGTGGGAAAGAGTCAAAACGTAAATATTTACTACCTTATTAAAGCAAGTGGGTCTGTCAAAATGTTTTATGTACAAATCATTTACGGGTGAATGCGGCCAACAGACTCTCGCTTATACGCTTGTCCTCTGTTTGCTCAGTTTTCTGTTTAATACGTTTTGTAGTCTTTATTTTCAAATAGAAAAATAAATGAAAGAATGATAGACTGATTAAAAGGTGGTCCATTTGGAGACCATTGGTCAAAGTCTTCACCAGCTTTCTTTCAACACACTCTACCAACGCGTGGCCCGATTGGTAGCGTGGCCGTGCCAGCAACTTCAGGGTTTCAGGTTCGATCCTGGCTTCCGCCATCCTAGTCACTGTCGTTGTGTCCTTGGGCAAGACATTTTACCCACCTGTTGTCAGTGCCACACACACATTGGTGTAAATGTAACTTAAAGATGTAGATAATGGATTTCACTATGTAAAGCGCTTTGAGTCTCTGGAGAAAAGCGTTGTATAAATATAATTCACTTCACTTTAGTCATAATTGTTTGCAAAATAAATACATCAAGAATACTTCAAAGGTGCAATGCTGATGCGCTGTAAATGTACATTTAATTAACATTTCTCTGATAAGCATTACTTCCTTGTTTTATGACCAAAGTCCATCCGTAAAGCAGCTTAATCAATGTTTCATTGGCTATTCAATGTGTCAGTCATCATAAAAAATGGATGTAATTGATCTATGTACAGTGTTCGTGACTGGCTATTAGGTGGAGTGTGGTGTCAATTAAAAGTAGAACATTCCGAGTTCTTTCAGTAGCTTGTATCTAATACATCTATGCTAACTGAATTTACAATCAATACATGTAGAATATGTACACTTAACGCACACACAGCCGCGGGTCTTCATTGAGGAAAAGAACTAAACTGCGAGAGCAAATGACTTGGAATGTTATTCCCAGCACAATAGCTTGCTGCTCCCTATTAAACATGTTTTCCTGCATTAAGCTGCTAGAAGCTTCTAGTAAGTAGACGCTTCTCATGTTAGATGAGGTGGCGAGCTGCCCTTCACTTGATGCATCAAAGGGTGGCATGATGCTTGATGATCACAGGTGTAAATCTGCATTCATTATTCAATGCTTTGTCCAATGAATGCTTAGAACATTTCAATCTTCTATGGGAGGGTGTCCAAATTTTTTCCACCAACGGCTGTATACAGAAAAATAAAAACCTCACATAAAGCAGACCAATCCAATGTAGACCAAGATATCGTCAATATACTTGATTATATACTTAATGCATGTTTAATATACATAATGTATGTTCAAAACACTTAGTACATGTTAGATAAACTTGATTATATACATCATGTTTTTATCACTTGGTTAAATACATAATACATGTTTATTATAGATAATAGATGTTCAATATAATACACGTTTAATGCACTTAAATCGGCCCAGAGGGTGCTAACTTTTGAAAATGTAAGCATTTGACTCCACTTCTGTCTTTAAGCACGCAAATTACGCACACATGCATTAGTTATGCTTGTTGACAGCTAATGATAACAATTTGTCAAAGTTTGGCTACGAATGTTCGCTAGTTTTGAATGCATAGCTGATTAAAACAAAAACATCACTGCCAATTGTTAGTGGCTTATGTGCTTCGTTTGTGTGTGTGCACATGATCCTAGTGTATAAGTGTGTATGAGACAGCCGTGAGTGACAGCCTGTACGCCAGACTTTTTCCTCTGGCCGGCGAGCAATTTTTATTCCATTTCAGTTAGCAATTGTGAATTTTTTAAATATTTTTTGTTAAACCAGTAATGACAAGATAAGCTAGCTGGTGGTGTTCTTGTTATATTTTTTGGTTTGATAAAAGTACCTTTTGAGCAAGTTGCAAACTGCCCCTTTTATACATGTTATGAATACTTCACTATTTGCATAATACATGTTTAATATACTTGATTATATACATAGTATATGTTTAATATACATCATTATGTACATAGTATGTTTAATATACTTGATTATATACATAGTACATGTTTAATATATTTGATTATACTGTATACATATTACATGTTTTATATACTTGACTATACAGATATGTTTAATACACTACTTGATTATATAGATTTTTAATATACATAGGCCGAAGCCCCACTTAAAGGAAATTTTGTTAACGTTTTGTAATCCACAACTATTAAATAATTTCAGACTTATGAGCTTTTCTAGTTAGTTAATAAAAGGCAATTTTTATTGTATATGGATTGCCACGTTCTTAAAATAGTTCATTTTGCTATTTTTTTTTTTTCTTTTTTCAGTGTTATACTAATCATCCTTTGCAATGTTTTATGCAGGCCATCTTTCATATTATTGTTTTGAACAAACGTTCAAAAAAGCGGTGGGCTGGACTCCCTTGTTCTTTGCGTTCATGAGAAAATAGGGCTTGGAGCTTGAGGTGCGTTTGCGGCGCTCACCCTGATGTCCAGTCCAAATGTGAGGCAGCAGGCAGCAGAGCACAATGTAATCCCTCTGTGGACATGACGATTACCCTCTCTTCATAATCCACCCCCCCCCCCCCCCCCCCACCCATCTGAGATGCTTCACTCTGTTGTTCTTGTCCGTCTTTCCCTGGCCTGCTTTCAGCCAAGCAGATGGTCTTCATGCACTCTCGTGTCAATACTGCAGTGGGCGGAGCTACTCATAATTTTGGTATGGGTCCTTGTCAGGATGTGCACTCGCTCCCACGTGTCCTCATGTTTGGATTTCAGTGTTGGTATTTTTATAACAGCATCACAGTTGTTAATATTTCATCTATTTTTAGTCACTACTAAGTTGAAAGAAGGGAGCTGGTAGTGTGCGTGCGTCCGTGCCTGTTCTTGCGCGTCAGTGTTATATAATGAAGGTGTTAATCTATTTTTTGATTTTCTGATGAATGTAAAAAACAAAAAGGAAATCAATTACAGATGCGGCTCTGCACTTTAGATTCCGTGTCTTGGGGTGACTAATCGATTTCTGCAATATATAATTTATCGGGATGTCCCGATCGATCGGCCACCAATCAGTATCGGATGATTTTCGTGGAAAAATGCGGATCACAAATGCCAATCCCATCCGGCTGACATTGTATTTACAGTATGTTTAGTCCCCCAGCTGACAAGCATCTACTTGTGTATCTTGATACACAGTGTGGAGCCGCTCCCCTAATAATCCCCTTCATTACAGCAAATCAACTGCATTTTTAAGAAATGTATGTACCATTATCACTGAAGGACAAGGCTAAACATGTTACACACCAAGATCAAGCCAAGAGCAGGTAAGCTAATAGCCAAGCTAACGATAAACAACACCAAGAAATAAGTGCTTAGTAAACTTTAAGAAGTGTAGATGTAACCAGGTTACCGCCGCAAGTAAGCAGCTATTAACAAGAAATTAACTAGTAGATTAATAAGAGTCGAGAGAGAGAGGATAATATAACAACTGTTGGTGTGTTAGCATTGTCGCAGTCAAATTTAGGGAATAATTCCCTGGAGACAGGAGGACATTAAGGGTAAAAAGCGAAGGATTCGAAATGAATCGTAGTAGTTTTTGCTTTGGTTTAGTTATTGTGTACTACTATATTGACTTTGTTTTGCTCAAACAATTGTATGTTGTAGTAAACAATCAGGAACTAGTTTAAATATGTTGTGTATATATTGTTACACTGTAAATAGCACACAAAGAAAATAGACACATTCACAGTTAATATTTGTAATTGGTATTGGCCAACTCACCCATTGATGATCGGTATCAGGATCAGCAGCCTAAAACCTCCATCAGGACATCCCTAAATATGTGGTGTATTGATTGATATGTTGATATATTGTTTTATATTCCTAAATTTCAACAACTATATTTTCTGGAATATAGAGTGAAACTTTTTGACCCCATATATTAGCTGCACTGGTCTATAAGCCACAACTATAGTCATTGCGAAAGGAGTTATTTACACAGAAATATTTAGTAAAATTTTATTCACATACCTAATTGTTTCCAAACGGTGCGTGCAACACGGCAGTAAAATGGATGATCAAACAAAACAGAAGACATCGACATTGTCACACTAGCTGCGTAAGTTAGCTCTCCAATCAGCTAAACAGACTCTAACTCCACTGGGACGTCTTGGTGAATGTACTGCAGAATTTGTAAAAGTGAAACGATAGAAAGAGAATGACATTGTAAGTTAATGATATTAACACAGACACTTGTAAAACGTGTTAGCATATTAGCTAATGCTAAGGACGCTAGCATCATTACATTACGAAAGCATGCACAAATATGCATGAAAACACTCTCCAACAGGCCTCACACATTGGACAGTTCTTAGTAAGTATAATTTGTTTAGTTATATCGTAAAACTTACTAACGTTGCTTGGAGTGATAATTGAAGAATCCATACAAGTAGAAATGCTTTGGACGGCTAGAAGACTGAACAGCACTTCTACTTCCGGTCAAAAGCACTAAATGGAAGGACACTACAGCACCTGCAGTGAGCTAATTGGTCCAAAAGATGGTGCCATTGCACAAACAATAAAACACCCTTTAAGTATATTTTCTTGTGTTTAAAAAAAACAACAAAAAAAACCTTTGTGTTATGGCCATCAGGGAAGAAAAGTCCCAAAATTAGGAGGACCGTTTTATAATCTGTTGGGTTGAAAGTGTAGGAAAAAAGTAGCAGCGTACAATCCTGAATTTACGGTACATCGATCTGTGCTCAGTGAAGTTTGCCTTCCGGAAGATAGGTATTCATCCAAAATCTTTTTTAAGAAAGGCAGACTTTATATTAAGTTTAACACTTTTAATTGGATGTCAAACGTTATTCAAGTCTGTCTGCCCATCTGTGACGTCATCAAAAGAAAATGGCGGATATCTACGGTGGTTGAGAAAGGTCATAACAAATGCAAACGCCACAAGACAATATCATAAATAATAACACTAAAATGTATAGCTACAGCATGATTGCAAAAGCCACAACAAATAAAAACGATAACACAATATTGTAATATAACACCACAACTTAACTTTAAACCACAAAGGATGCAACAGACAAACTGGACGTGACAGCAGAGCAAGTTACGGTGACAGACCAACTTCCTCCACTGTTGAAAAGAGTTAACATAGTATTTTAGTATTGGAAAAAGTAAAAAAAAAGTTATTTATGACTAAAAAGTGGTCACACTTTATTTACGTTTCCAACTATATTCATTACACCCTCCGTCTGTCGCCAAAACCTATCCGCTGTCACTTCCGTTATGTCTTTATGATGTTCCGTATTTATCAAAATTAAACCACTGCTCATTAAATCCGAAAAGATTTGGTTGCACTTAAAGGGGAACAGCTTTTTTTTTCCGATCGTTCACAATCGTTATGAGAGACAAGAAGACAAAAGGTTTTGTTTTTTTGTATTCTAACATGTAAAAATCGGCTTGTTCTTGGTGGCTAGCAATGCAACTAAAGCGAACAATCAATTCTACCTCTAAATCACTTTAAAAATGCATTCAAAAACCGTCAATACTTAATTTACGTTCCGTAACCTGTATAATAACCAAGCTGTAGCGACATTGTTACTGCAAGAGCGAACACTGACGAACTATTTTTGTAGCGTAGTAACACATCGGCATACTTCGGTATTAGCCGTAAAATCTAACTACGGCGAGAGATAATCTAGCTTCTATGACAACACAAAACGTGTTTGACTTTGTAATTGTCAACACTGCGATAGGACACCAATCTGGATTGACTGAAAAACATGAACAATCGTATTACACTATCTGTAAAGTATTAGCCCACATTTCATGTTTTGTTTGTACACAGCTAGCCAGACAGCGTACGTACTGTAGTTGTAATAATATGCATGACGTTCGGCGTGCATTGTGGTTGATATATAGAGTGACTTACTCGCATACTTGCCAACCTTGAGACCTCCGATTTCGGGGGGTGGGGGGTGGTGGTTTGTGGTTGGGGCGGGGGGTGTGGTTGGGGGTGTGGTTAAGAGGGGAGGAGTATATTTACAGCTAGAATTCACCAAGTCAAGTATTTTATATATATATATATATAAATAAAATAAATACTTGAATTTCAGTGTTCATTTATTTACACATATACACACACACATAACACTCATCCACTCATTGTTGAGTTAAGGGTTGAATTGTCCATCCTTTTTCTATTCTCTGTCACTATTTTTCTAACCATGCTGAACACCCTCTCTGATTGCTGTGTGGCACGCACAAAAGTGCTTTCATCAAATGCACTGGAGTCTGGAATCTTCCATCTCTACCTAGCATTGCCCAAAACCGGTCAATCTTTGCTTCCTGAGGAAGATCTTCACTGCCAAGCACTTGGTACTCCACTACGTCTTCCCGGAGGCTATCCAGGTGCAATCGCAGTTGCGCCTTGGAATTTACAAGCGTATTTCTTCATCTTACTCGTCGGCGTCGCCACGGCTGTATCTTCCTCGTTCTTCTGCTTCGTCTCCTTGTTGTGTGCGCAGTTGTTCACTGCACTCTCTAAAAGCCGTAGATGTTATTGTCACACATGCACGTACAGTAGATGGCAGTATTGTCCTGTTTAAGAGTGTCACAACATTGCTGTTTACGGCAGACAAGCTGCTTTACGGTAGACGAAAACGTGACTGCTGTTGTTGTGTGTTGTTACCGCGCTGGGAGGACGTTAATGAAACTGTCTAACAATAAACCCACATAAGAAACCAAGAACTCGCCCTCAATCATTCTACAGTTATAACGTGATTGGGCAGGCACGCTGTTTATATTGTGGGAAAGCGGACGTGAAAACGGGCTGTCCTCACTCAGGTCCGCATGGAGCTGGAGGGTGCGTGGCCTCCAGCTCCGCCTGAATTTCGGGAGAAAATTTGTCCCGGGAGGTTTTCGGGAGAGGCGCTGAATTTCGGGAGTCTCCCGGAAAATCCGGGAGGGTTGGCAAGTATGGAAGGTCCAGTTGTTTGTCTGGTCCAGCTGGCCAGGGACGTTTTTTTCCCTATTGATTTTGGGTAAGCACTCTATTTTTGTGAAGATAGTTTGGCTCCAAGTTCCACATTTATAGTGTCAAAGACACTTTCACCCCACTCTCTCGCCCTTCCTTCATGCTCCCTTCTATAAGCAGGAGTTCACCTACAGTATATTATTCAGCTTCAAAAAGATAAGGTTGTGAATCCTCATTTGTTCATAAATTGTTGTCTTTGTTGTCTTTTACCAAGTCTGCCATGATTAGAACACACACACGCGTTTGTTTCTGGAAGTAGGAACATACATTTGTTGCCAGAAGTCAGACGTGCGCTGCTATGGAAACAGAAATCAATGCGCAGAGGGATTAGTTCCGGCAATGAGTAAAATGATCAAAATACGGTAAATATTGAACATATACGACTTGTCCAGGGTGTACCCGCCTTCTGCCTGTGTGCAGCTGGGATAGGCTCCAGCACCCCCCGCGATCCTGTAAAGGACAAGCGGTAGAAGATGGATGGATGGATGGATGGATATTACTTATTGTTATGAATGTGTCCTTTACTACAATATACATATATTTGCAGTGTGTATGTAAAACATTAATTGAGGGCTTTGA
Source organism: Entelurus aequoreus (assembly GCF_033978785.1). Lineage (NCBI taxonomy): Eukaryota > Metazoa > Chordata > Actinopteri > Syngnathiformes > Syngnathidae > Entelurus > Entelurus aequoreus. The sequence goes on along the minus strand of NC_084746.1, from coordinate 42,354,367 downwards.
AGGCTACAGCGGTTACTCCCATTAGCCGCATCTTTCAAGCGTTTTTTAAATCATTTAAAAAATAAGAAATAAAAAAAGACATGTTCTTGTCTTTCATAATTATTGTGAGCGATAAGCAAAATTCCGAAAAAATTCAGTTTCCATTGAATTTCTCAAGTAAATCTACTGTTAATGCAACCTGTAGAAATGTTGGTTGCACTTTATTTTTCATATGAATATTGTGTTTTTTATGTTGAAAAACAAAAGTAGAAGGTAAAACTATTGTTAAAATGTTGCTTACTATACTTTTATTTAAAATGTCTTTAATGTTGAAAATGAGAGCAGAAAATGTTTTCTCTTAAATTGATTTCTCTATTAAAAGAAGATGTGAATGCATTTGCCATCAATTGTGGTTTACTTGCTTGTGTGTATCCATATTTCATTCATACTTAATTGTCTTACAATTAATAACAGGAATATAGGAAACTTCACCTGCAATGTGTCCAGCACGGTTTCCCACACATTCATTTATTTGTGGCGGCCCGCCACGAAAGAATTACGTCCGCCACAAATAGATTTTTCGGCTTTTTTATTTTTTTTATTTTTATTTTTTGTCCTGTCCAGCTTCTCAGGCAAATCATATAGTTGATGTAGATGCCCATATCGGCTGTTCAAATTTACTTTACAAAAGAAAAGTGTAGGATACTTCTCTTGTTGCCTTATTTGTATTTGACTTTATTAAATGTATTTATATTATCATTTGGTGCAGCCGGGCCGGAGCAGGAGGGGATAGAAAGAGAGAAAAAAGAAGACAGAGGCGGAAATTGTGGGGACAAGAGTGGGATTAGACAGAGAGACAAAAACAACAACAGCAAACAACAACAATAGAGCAACATCAGCAAATACGACATGTACAAATATGATGGTAAAAGTAATAGAAAATAAGCAGTTAGCGAAAATAAAAAACAATACAGAAATGACAATAAGCATTATTACACTACAAATGGAGCAATACAAATACCAATAGAAATAGCGCTATTGATAATGAACAATACCAATACTTTACCTTTATTATCAACAATACAGTTGTTCAAATGCAACAATACATATACCTGTACGTAATGATAACTTGAGATACGAAAGAATGCATGCAGTAACAGTCACCTGTTACCATACCGACGAGCTAACGTGTCCAGGTTATAGCCCTGTTGTAAATAAACACACGTGGAGACGGTGCTTCAGATACTAATACTAATTTGATACTGTAGTAGTTATCTTTTGTGTATTCATAATGTAAAATGGATGGATGGATGGATGGGCGTTTAAAACAAAACTGTTATTATTAATTAGTAAGTATGCATTTTTTTAGCCTTTTTAGAGAAAATCATATCATTGTAGTAAATTATGCAAATTACTCGATGATGTCTTGGTGACCACGCCCATAGCCACGCCCCCACCGCCACAGGTATCTTGGCAGTTTATGGGAAACACTGTGTCCAGTATCTAGTATTTATGTTAGGCACACTGGTTGATTTTTGTTTTTAATACAAAAAAGTTACTGAATCGATTTTAACTCACTGAATTGTTTCGGATTGTATTGTTCTAAAGAAATAATGTTGTCCCTGAATCGTATCGGCAACCACAAATTCCGAATCGAATTGTTCTTAAAACGAATCAAATCACCTCTACGTATATGAATTATAATATTACAACCTTTTCAAAGCAGGTTACAAAAGCTCTTGTTGGCGGCTGACGTATGAAGTATAGCATAGGTGCTGTGAGCTGTCGTGGAGATGGCCTAAAGAAATGTCTTTAAAAAATAGATTCTTGAAAATATTTGATTCAAAATCATAACAAATAAGAATTGCTATTTGGATGTGAATACATTTTTTGCTGCATCCTAGTACTACTACTACTAGTAGTAACTAACCTGCTGTCCTTCTTGCTGCCAGACATCCAGGAGTTCTACGAAGTGACCTTATTGGACAGCCAGAGATGGGCGGAGTCTTCCAAGCCGGTGGACGTCGTGGTGCCTCCCGTCAACCTGTGGGACTTCTCCAGCCTTCAAAGCACAACCGTGACCTCCGATACACTGCCCAGCCTTAGCACAAGCATCGAGGTATGGTCACCTTTGTGTTTGAGGGTGCATGTGTGTTAAGTTTTAAATGGAATACTTCTTCTACACTGCAATAATTTAAATACTGTGTACACTGTGTATTTACAGGTGAAACAAAACATTTTTGAGTATTGTGCAAAGGTTTGTTTATTCCAACAATTAGATTAAAAGGTGAAACTCATATATGACATAGGCAACTCAAGATATTTCAAGCCTTCTTTTGATATTCTCATGATTATGGTTTATAGCATATAAAAACCTTGAATTGAAATTTTCAGAAAATTGGGGTTTTCAAAAACTGTAAGACATCCATCCATTCATCCATTTTCTACCGCTTATTCCCTTTGGGGTCGCGGGGGGCGCTGGAGCCTATCTCAGCTACAATCGGGCGGAAGGCGGGGTACACCCTGGACAAGTCGCCACCTCATCGCAGGGCCGACACAGATAGACAGACAACATTCACACTCACATTCACACACTAGGGCCAATTTAGTGTAGCCAATCAACCTATCCCCAGGTGCATGTCTTTGGAGGTGGGAGGAAGCCGGAGTACCCGGAGGGAACCCACGCAGTCACGGGGAGGACATGCAAACTCTACACAGAAAGATCCAGAGCCCGGAATTGAACCCAAGACTACTCAGGACTTTCGTATTGTGAGGCAGACGCACTAACCCCTCTGGAGACATGATCATCACAATTCTAACCAAAGGCGTGACACATCTCACCTGGCATGTAATAAGTTTATATTACTTATTAGTTTGAATTTAAAGTTGAATTGCTGACATGAATGGACTTTTGCACAATATTCTATATTTTTAGTTCCCCCTGTAGTTCCTGGGTGTACCATTGTTGACGGTGTAGTGCCGTCCCAAATCTATTACTGTTGTATACTTACCTGAAATGATGATCACAAAAATGTGCATTATGGATATAAGTATCCATCACTGCACACTCACCATTGTGAGTGTGTTGAGTACAACGTCCAAGTACTTATAGTGTATTGCATTTTGTCGAACTTCTCAGTGTGACACTCTTAAAACACTAAGTGTAAGTAAGTAGCGCAAGTGCACCATTTGACGGCTCAGCATGTGTGTGCATGCACGTTGCTGTCAGGTCAGAGTTCAAATGTTTCTCTTCCTACTTCCTGTTTGTAGCTTTCAATAAATCAAAGAGTTGCCATGGTGATGCTCAAAAAGTTTATTGACATCATACATGATGTTGACAATGATGACGACGCCCTCTCTTTTTCCCTCACCCCCGCTGCCACTCAGGACTCCGCCCTCCTAAATGAAATCCTCCACACGTTGGCCAAACGCTCGCCAAAACATGACACATGTGTAAGTAGTGGCGGCTGTGCGAGTGCATGCCTCATCCAATCATCTACATCGAGGCATGGAGGGGGCGGGGCCTCTGCTGGCCGGCGTCAGTTACTGCAGACGACCTGTAGATGTCACCAAATGCTAAGTAGTTAGAATGGTGTGTATAAGTGCTTCTTCATCCATCAGGTTGATGTTGGCGGGCGGTCCACTGTTGTCCATTTTGACGTCAAAAGGGCCACTTGACAAGAGATGTACTTCTGCTCACCACCCTCATACTTCCTGTGCGTCTTCATGCGCCACCATTGTGTCTGCATGAAGCTTCTCTTTAAACCGCGTGTGTATATGTTGTGTGTGTGTGTGTACGGACTACTCATGTTGGAAATGAGGAAGCAGCAGTGAGGACTATTATTGGAAAATAAAAAGGTGCTTACAAATCAAGTGAAGCATCAATCAATCAATCAATGTTTACTTATATAGCCCTAAATCACGTGTCTCAAAGGGCTGCACAAGCCACAACGACATCCTCGGCTCAGATCCCAAGCATCTTAGCCAGAAAACATATTGTGTAGTTGCAGTCTGCTTTAAAGTTCTAATTAACGACTTTCTTGTGCGTCCTGACAAGGACTTTGACTTTGCCTTGAGTGGGAAAATGTTTCCTGAGTTTTTGTCTTTCTTTGCGGATGCCAGCTGAGGCTTTCCGACGTATCGTTGTGGTGATACGTGGGAACGACAGACAAGGGAAGTTAATTATATTTATATAGCGCTTTTCTCTAGTAACTCAAAGCGCTTTACATAGTGAAACCCATTATCTAGGTTACATTTAAACCAGTGTGGGTGGCATTTAAACCAGTGTGGGTGGCACTGGGAACAGGTGGGTAAGGTGTCTTTCCCAAGGACACAACAGCAGTGATTAGGATGGTGGAAGCGGGGATCGCACCTGGAACTCTTAAGTTGCTGGCACGGCCACTCTACCAACCGAGCCACGCTTCCCCACGGCAAGCACTTCAACAGTCATGTGATTGCCTGGCATAATGAAGTGAAATTAATATTAATATAGCGCTTTTTCACAATATTCTCAAAGCGCATTACATTGAAAAAAAACATGCATTGACTCTTGGTGGTGTTAAGTTACATTTATACCAGTGTGGGTGGCACTAGGGGCAAGGTGGATGAAGTCTCTTGCCCAAGGACACAACGGCAGTGACTTTAGGCGGAAGCTGGAATTTAACAAGGAAATTTCTGGACGCCGCTCTACCCACTGAACCACTGCACTCCGTAATGACGTTGCATGCCGGCCGGGGACGCGTGGCAGCGGGATGGCGTGTGAAACAGTCATGTGTGCTTGTGTTCTGCCCACGCCGTAGCTGCCGCCGCCTCCTCGCCATTTGAGTCACACCGGCAAAAAAAACTCCATGGTGATGAGTTTTTGGTCCTACGTGATGAGAGATAGCATAGCAGGAAGTAAGAATATCTGACTGTGGTAAAAAGATTGTCTAAAAAGTGTAGTTTTTTCATTAGGAATGTGTTTATTTCTTATTGTTTGTGCAGCAGATAGAGCTGAGTGCAATCAATGTGAGTGATGAAATGTTTGTAATTGGTTCGAAGATAAACACACAACATAGACAGAAGTTTACTGAATTTCGTTTTTAAAGCACACTGCGACCTCATAGAACCGAGCTGCTTAGTTTGGGACACTCGTCTGACATTTCCGACAACCCTCCAACGTCGCATGAGTGTGCAAGAGGGCGCGCGGTTCTATCACGGTGGCTTGTCCCCGCTCAGGATGACGGAGGTCCGGGGGAGTAATGGGGCGGCACTCCGGTAAGCCCACTCACTGTTCTTGGTGCCGGTGGACGGTGGTTGTGTGTCGGCGTGCACGCTGAGCTTGTCGGGCTTCCTCCCGGCTCTCAGAGATGGATTGTATTTGTATCGTCACCACTAAGGTAACCTCAGAGAAACGTCGCCAAATGCGGAGACGTACGCGCAAATCAAGGTGCATGTCTTTCGTTTACATTCGGTGTTTAAAACGGCGTCTATCGGCTTCTAATATCGTTCTTTATTTTATGGAGAAATCACATTTTGGGAGCGGTCCGCCTTTGATCATGTGTGTTTTTCGCTGTTAAAATGGCGCATCTTACCAACGGAGGCTGGCTGTGGCTCGTACTGCACAGTTGGAAAAGTTTGTCTTGTGTTCTTAAAATGTTTATTTTATTGGTTGTGTTAAGTGACTTCATCAAGACTTCACGAAACCACTATTAATTGATTTGTAAGTCTTACTATAAACATTGTTGACTGAAGCCTTATTTATTTTGCTAACCGTTAACATTTGTTTCTAATGTGCACATACATATTCATCACGTTCCTAATGGATGTGCTTGAAGGTTATTTGTTTGACTATACAGTAAATGAACCTGGATAATGTGACATGTATGTGGAATATTTATATATTTGAGTTGTCAGAAAGTGCTCAAATTTGATTTAAAAGGGTGATATGATTTTTTTCCTTCTTTTTTTAAAATGTTTCCTCTGTCAAAAATCTAATTCATAATTACTTTAGCCTTTTACCTCGAATTTGATTAATGCCCGATTATTCCACTATCAATTACTAGTTTACTGTTTGACCCAGACCTATGTAGAGGGACGCGTGTGCACGAAGGGAATACTGTTGAAATTGGGCTGGTTGTTGGCATTAGATTGGCAATGAAAGTTAAAAATAGCATCTGACTTTGGCTGACTTCTTCTTCTGGAGGCTACAATACTTTATATTAATTTAATTTGTTTTCATGTAAAAAAAAAAACTTTTATTAAGGTGTGGCGGTACGCCACAATTAATTTAGGGGAAAGCCCAAGTACTTTAAAGGGATGGTGCATAGTTGGAAAGAGAAATACAAAGACTAGAAACCATCTAAATATCCGACAATGTTGGTTAAAAGCTCTCCATTATTTTTCGTTCAGAAACCCAGCATACATCCACACAAGACTATATATAGTATTATAAGTAGCCTGTCTATGTCTCATTTACATGTATTAAGCTAAGATACATCGCGAACGTATCATTACATTTGTCAATCGGGTTATATTGTAATAGTAGCATAGGGTTGTGCAGTGTCCATAACTTGTAGTCAGTCTTGTAGTTGAAGGAAAAAGTGAAAATGAATGCGCCACTGTTTGTTTAAAATAACCAAAATATGTAAATATTACATGTTATTTATGAATGTGCCTGTTACTACATTACATATATACAAACCCCGTTTCCATATGAGTTGGGAAATTGTGTTGGATGTAAATATAAACAGAATACAATGATTTGCAAATCATTTTCAACCCATATTCAATTGAATGTACTACAAAGACAAGATATTTGATGTTAAACTTTATTTTTTTTTTGCAAATAATAATTAACTTAGAATTTCATGGCTGCAACACGTGCCAAAGTAGTTGGGAAAGGGCATGTTCACCACTGTTACATGGCCTTTCCTTTTAACAACACTTGGGAACTGAGGAGACTCAGTTTGGGAACTGAGGAGACACATTTTTTAAGCTTCTCAGGTGGAATTCTTTCCCATTCTTGCTTTATGTACAGCTTAAGTTGTTCAACAGTCCGGGGGTCTCCGTTGTGGTATTTTAGGCTTCATAATGCGCCACACATTTTCAATGGGAGACGGGTCTGGACTACAGGCAGGCCAGTCTAGTACCCGCACTCTTTTACTATGAAGCCACGTTGATGTAACACGTGGCTTGGCATTGTCTTGCTGAAATAAGCAGGGGCGTCCATGGTAACGTTGCTTGGATGGCAACATATGTTGCTCCAAAACCTGTATGTACCTTTCAGCATTAATGGTGCCTTCACAGATGTGTAAGTTACCCATGTCTTGGGCACTAATATACCCCCATACCATCACAGATGCTGGCTTTTCAACTTTGCGCCTATCACAACCCGGATGGTTCTTTTCCTCTTTGGTCCGGAGGACACAACGTCCACAGTTTCCAAAAACAATTTGAAATGTGGACTCGTCAGACCACAGAACACTTTTCCACTTTGTATCAGTCCATCTTAGATGAGCTCAGGCCCAGCGAAGCCGACGGCGTTTCTGGGTGTTGTTGATAAACGGTTTTCGCCTTGCATAGGAGAGTTTTAACTTGCACTTACAGATGTAGCGACCAACTGTAGTTACTGACAGTGGGTTTCTGAAGTGTTCCTGAGCCCATGTGGTGATATCCTTTACACACTGCTTGTTGATGCAGTACAGCCTGAGGGATCGAAGGTCACAGGCTTAGCTGCTTACGTGCAGTGATTTCTCCAAATTCTCTGAACCCTTTGATGATATTACGGACCGTAGATGGTGAAATCCCTAAATTCTATGCAATAGCTGGTTGAGAAAGGTTTTTCTTAAACTGTTCAACAATTTGCTCACGCATTTGTTCACAAAGTGGTGACCCTCGCCCCATCCTTGTTTGTGAATGACTGAGCATTTCATGGAACCTACTTTTATACCCAATCATGGCACCCACCTGTTCCCAATTTGTCTGTTCACCTGTGGGATGTTCTAAATAAGTGTTTGATGAGCATTCCTCAACTTTATCAGTATTTATTGCCAACTTTCCCAACTTCTTTGTCACGTGTTGCTGGCATCAAATTCTAAAGTTAATGATTATTTGCAAAAAAACAAAGTTTATCAGTTTGAACATCAAATATGTTGTCTTAGTAGCATATTCAACTGAATATGGGTTGAAAATGATTTGCAAATCATTCTATTCCGTTTATATTTACATCTAACACAATTTCACAACTCATATGGAAACAGGGTTTGTACTTATGGCGTTAATGGAAGTGTTTGGATGGTTTTTAAGCTCTTTATTGGCAGAATAGAGCAACTCCCATAGGCTCCATTGTGAGCAGACTTTTGCTCGCATGTATTTAGTAATTTCAGTGCATAAAAAGAAACATATTTGTGCTTGTCTTACATAAGGATTGTGAATGATAGGCATCATTCCAAAAAAGTTCAGTTCCCCTTTAAATTAATATGCAGACTTAAATCATTACGATTGCGGATCCCCTGTAAAAACAAAACTTTATCAGCACAAGCACACACTCAAATTTCAGCACACTGATAAATAAGAAAGAAACACAGGTTTTGTCTTAAAATTGTGACTCGAAATTACTGTAACTTTGTTTAAACAGTTCTGAAGTTAGTGTAGTCAGTGTTGGCGCTAGAAATTTTCAAAATGGGATCCCATGGACCCCATCAAATCATAAAAAGGGGGTCACACTGTTTAGTAACCGTTTTGAAAACAAATGATAAATGTATGCATTATCCTGTTATATATGGAAGTAGAATGTCTCACATCAACTTATATATATCAATATGATATTAATACATATGCATATATTAATAAATATACAAATGTGATATACAAATAAATAATTTGTATAAATAAACGCGTATTTGTAAATATATTTTTGAGATTTGAAAATCTGTACAAATAAAATTTATAAATATAAAAATGTGACATACAAAAATCAAGAATTTGTATAAATAAACGTGGACTTGTAAATACATTTTTGAATATAAATATGCTTGATTTTGTATTTGTATTGAATTTGCATATGTGGATCGCTTTTTTGCTTTTGTGTCGATGAGACATTCCTACCACAAACCAGATGCACAAATAAATGTGACCGAGTTACACACTCACACACTTTTAATATGAATGATGACAAAAAGTTTAAGCGTGTATTTGACATTAAAAATTCAATGTTTCTTGGAGTTTGTGAAAGTGATGTGTTAGAAGTAGTCAGAAAGTTTAAGAACAAAAAATCTGTCAATGGTAACAACGCTGATATGTCACTTGTTAAAGAAGTGATGGATTGTGTCATGAAGCCGTTTACTTATATATGTAATTATCTTTATTAACTGGAACTTTTCCTGACAAAATATAAATTGCTAAAGTTATTCCGATTTATAAAAATGGTGATAAACATATGGTCTGAAATTATAGACCTGTGTCTCTACTACCTCAATTTGCAAAAATTATTTTTAAATAGACTTGATAAGTTCATTGACAAACATGAGCTACTGAATGAGGTTCAGTAGTAATCGATCTACATCCCTAGCAGTGATGGACTTTGTAGAAAACATAGCTTCAGCAATAGAAAAAAAGCAACACACCATTGGAGTATTTGACTAATGTAAAGCTTTTGACACAATCGATCATTCCTTACTTCTGCAAAAATTGGAAAACTATGGCATATGAGGTGTTTCACAACAGTGGTTAAGTAGTTATTTAAGTAATAGATCTCAATATGTGGAAATTAATAAGACTAAATCACAGCCAAGAAGAGTAACTTGTGGCGTTCCACAAGGCTCGGTATTGGGACCTAAGTTATTTATACTTTATTTAAATGATATTTGTTCAGTATCTAATAAATGGAAATGTATTATGTTTGCAGATGATACAAATGCATATTGTTCATGAGAAGACTTGAAGTGTGAAGTGTGTTTATTTATCATTTATCATTTATAAGTGTTGAGGATAATAGAGGTTGAGTTGCTTCAGCTAAAAAAATGGTTTGATATTAATAAGTTATCATTAAATGATAAGAAAACTAAAATTGGAAAAAAGGAAAAATTGTGAAACAAAACTAAATCAAGGAAAATTGTTAGAGTATATGAAACTAAATTCTTGGGAATAATAATTGATCAAAAATTTTGTTGGAAACCGCATATTGAATATATAAAGGGAAAAATATCCAAATTCATTGCTATTCTTTAAAAAGTAAGACACATGCTGAATAAGAAATGTCTGCATATGTTATATTATTCTTTTATTTTTCCATATTTAACATATTGTGTTGAAGTTTGGGGAAATGTTTATAAAACAAACATAGACCCAATAATTAAACTTCAAAAAAGGGTAATTAGAATAATACACAAAGCTTGCTACTATGAACCTACTAATCCATAATTTATAAGTTCTAATGTGTTAACATTTTCAGATATTGTGTTTTTAAAAACAATGGAAATTATGTTTCGAGTAAAGAACAGCCTTCCAGCTTGTATTCTTAGGTTATTTAAATTAAGAGGAAAAAATTATTATTTACGGGGATATTGATTTTTGAAATAGGTATGTAAGAAGGAATATAAAATACAAATGTATATCAGTTTTAGGGGTTAAATGGTGGAACAAGCTCAGTGATGAGTTGAAGACATGTAGTTCTTTGTTAAGGTTTAAGAAAGCCTTGAAAGTTGAAATAATAGACAATTATAAAATATCAATTACTTTCATCCCATTGATTTTTTGAATGTTGATTTTCCAAGAATCAAATTTTCAGTGAATGTATAGGATAGGCAAATATAAGCCTTGGCTTTAGCCTATTCCTTTTCGGTCATTCTTTTTCTTTTTTTTTTGTGTGTAAATGTGTATTATTGTGAAATATGTATAATCTGTACTGTTAAACTGATCACACAAAATAGCTGATTATATGACCAAAATAAACTTATTTCATTCATTCATTCATTCATTCTCCTAATATGGCAAAGTCATGACGTAATACGACCGTCCCTTGTGTGCCTTTGATTGGCTCGCCAGTGTCTGACCATGTCTGTGACCCAGACCTCTCTGGCTGCACTGCCCTCTGCTGGTTGTTCAGGGGAGTGTGTAACTTGGTCACATTTATTTGTGCATCTGGGGCCGTACTTATCAAGCTTCTTAGAATTACTCCTAAGAAGTCTGCTAAGAGTTGACTTAAGAGTAAAAAAATTCTTCGCTGAAAGCTGCACTTAAAAGTTAGTTATCAAGCGTCTTACTCACACTTTCAGCGAAGTGTAGGACTGAATCTTAAGTGTCACACTCAGAGCTGAATTACGACATTACTATGTGCCGTAAACGGAATTTTAGGTGACGTAATTTCTGTGTCCATAGAAATGACCAATCACGGAAGGGAATCCGTTGTCTAAGAATAAAGAAATATCTTGGAAATATTTAAGTGGACAATGGGAGTGTATATTTTGACAATAAACTACAAAATAATACAAAACAAACTAGTCCCCGCCGGCACTCACGCTACCGCTCCCTCTCTTCTATCGCCCACACACTCACTGACGTCACTCACCTCACGGCCACACACATACGCTACTGTCATAACATTTTCTTTCCAATTCATTAATTAGGCAACTAATTTGAAACTGGTGTGGGTGGCTCTATATATACTAGCCCACTGCAGACACATGCAGAAATCAACAAGGAATCGAAAAGTATTAAAACTGTGACAAAAATAATATCCGCTCTGTCTAAACGATACCGTTTGATCAGCTGCTCGTCATCAAAAAAAACAAAACATTGTTCCGTTCCCTGAACGTTCGCGCACGTCTCTCTCGCCTCAGTGCCATCCCCTGCTGGCAACTCCTAACCACTTAAGACACCTCTGAAGGTCTCTTAAATATCGTGGAGAGTGATTCTTAGACTTAAGAACGTTGATAAAAAGCTTTTATTCTTAAGTTTGAGAGTAGGACTAAATTTCGCAAATTCTCAGGACTTAAGTGTAAAATGGCACTCTAAGAAGCTTGATAAGTACGGTCCCTGGTTTGTGGTAGGAATGTCTCATCGACACAAAAGGAAAAAAGCGATCCATATATGCAAATTCAATACAAATACAAAATCAGGCATATTTATATTCAAATCTCAAAAATATATTTACAAATACACGTTTATTTATAAAAATTCTTGATTTATTTGTATTTTACATTTTTATATATTTATTTATTCATATTTTGTATATATTATCAAATCTCAAAAATAAATTTACAAATACGTGTTTGTTTATACAAATTATTTATTTATTTGTATATTATATTTGTATTTGTATATTTATTAACATACGCATATGTATTAATATCATATTGATATATATAAGTTGATGTGAGACAATTCTACTTCCATAGTTATATCTCACATTCTATATTGTGTATTGGAAAAAGGTTGTCATAAACGTTTATTCATTAAAAACATAATACAAAAGAAAACTATTTTTTATGCATACGTAAATGTATTCAATTATAAACATTCATTCACTTTCTTCTTTCCTTCATGGATCTAAACTTTACCGCTGCCGGTAGTTTTTTCTATATTTTTATTTAATAAGTTGTAGGTGTATTTATTTCAGTATAAAAGTGTAAAAAGTTTTTTGCTTCGGTCATGAAATTATGATAATCGTGTGCCAGGGCATACACACATTATTTATTTAACGCTTAAATCTCTAGAGTCAACTTCAGATCTATGTTTTTTTTTTTTTTTAAATGTTTTTTGTTTGTATGTTTTCTGCCCTTTTTGTCAAAGAAAAATGTTTTTTTTCATGGCAAACACACAAAATAGGCAAAATCTTCCACAAAAAATATTTTTCAAAGTGGAATATTTGATGTGAAGTAATCGGAGCCTTGGATAGGTCAATAATTCATAAAAACATTCATTTTGATTCAATATTATGTTTTGAGCAACGACTGTTTTAAAGAAAAAAACAGCTTTGTTTTATTAGTCAACATTGCAACTTTTTCTAAATTACATTTCACCTGTAAGCTTTTTTATTCCACTTTTGTTATGTTTTTCTTTATTTTAATAGTATTTTTAGAATGTGCCGTGGGCCTTTTAAAACATTAGCAAATGGCCTCCGGGCCACACTTTTGACACCCCTGCTATAGATAATAAAAAATTAAATCTGATAAGTCTATCGATAAAAAGCAGAGCCTGGCGACGCGTGTGCATTTATCATAACGCACAGTCAGCATCTCTGCTTCAGTAAACAATGACGGTGATGATGTCACTTTCAGCGATGCGAGCAACACTTGCTAACTTGTCAACTACTTCTCCAAGAGACTCTATTGAACACTCCTCGCACATTAACACTTCAAAAGGCACATAATTGCCCCGTTTGTTGACCTGCAAAGTATGTTTTTGGGGTGGAGGAGTCTGGTCGGGTGCTGGTAGTATTTGTGATTGATAAATCTTTCAGCGAATCAAGATTTAAGAAATTGTACCGGAAAGTTCATTACTTTGAAGACGACCAATAAAAACGCAGAGAAGGCAGGGTCGGTAAACAAACAAAAATCCAAGAGACGCGCGGACTTCCGAAACAGCATGTCCTTTCTGATTTCAATGCGTAAAAAGACACAAACACTGCATTAACGCCAACAGTGGTGTAGTTATATAGCTATTACATTTATTTATATGGTTTATGTTATGCCTTTACAAGCATGATATTACCTTACACATCTTATAGATTTGTATATATAAATAAATATATATGGATGGATAGATAGATGGAGAGCTAGGGTGACTCCAAGCCAATTTTTTTTCAGCCCAATATGGCCCTCGAGGTCAAAGTTTGTTGCCATCTAATTGAAAACATCAGCACAGTGTGTGGCTGCGGCATAGGACATTTTTTACTTCATAAGTTTGTGTTGCTCTCTTTGCTAAGTTGTTGATGATGATGTGAAGCTGAGATATGAATCCTGGTATCCGCCTGCAGGAGCAGGTGAGACTCGGGCTGTCGTTGTCAGAGCAACAGTAGATTAATGCCAAATGTATTTCAGCATTACTAATGTAACAGCATACATTGTGTTACTGTGGTGGTAACATTCAAAAGAGCAACTAGCTGCTGAGAGAGTGCAGTTCTCTTTGCAGCCCCCTGCTGCCCAGTCTGTGCTAGTACACAAAGTCATGTGTCCTCCCTTAATGCTTTTATATCCTGGAAGGGACCTACTGTTTGTGTACATATTATGTACATGTCATTGTAAGCATGTCACACTCATTTATCTTGTGTAATTTGACATATGATGGTCCAGGTCATGTGATGTTTACACACACACACACACACACACACACTTGGGATAAATTTAGAAAGTCGTCGTCACATCTAAACCTGTCAGCTTCTATCACTGTCACTGTGTGTGCGTGTGTGCGCACACTTGCGCTGACTGTGCACGTCTTTGAGAGAGAGAGAGAGAGTGCGTGCGTGCGTGTGCGTGCGTGCGTGCGTGTGCGTGTGTGTGTAGCCTGACTCAAATTTTGCTAATGAAGCGTTTAGACAACAGAAAGCTCACATGGAAGCTAATTGCTGTTTCCGTTAAAGTTTACAAATGTAATGTGTGTGCTCATGAGAGATACACCTCCCATGATCCCGTGCTCCTATTGACTGACGGTAGCAGTAGGGGGCGCTTTACACAGATGCATCCTGGGAGTTGGAGTGTGATGTCATGGTCAGAAAAGGAAGCTGGAAGTAAACTGCAAGTTGCCAACTATTGTCTGGTTTACCCTTTTTCCATTTCCTGTCCATTTCCTCCTCTGGTCAACATCCCGCTGTCCTACATACTCTACCTTCCCTGAGGATACACTCCCCACCACCCACAGCCCTTCATCTTTCTCATGGGTCATGTGACTAAGCTCACTCCCTCCCCCTGCCATCGGAGACCAATCACACCCCCACAGAGGAACGCTACACGCACGCACACAGTGCAAGGAAGCAAACAGAACGAGTGAGGGAAGAGGCGAGCCCCTGTGAGGAGGTGTACAGCCGAGGACTACATAGTACCAGAAGAAGAAGAGGGGGGAGGCTCTCCCTGAATGAAGGAAGAGCTCTGGGAGTTGTTTCGTCCTCGCTGCCATGAAGCGACGCGAGGAATGAGGGCGGATGGTGAGAGCAGGCAGCAGCAGCAGCAGCAGTGGAGGAGGCGGTGGCGAGGATGGAGGTGGCGTCGGAGGAAGTGTGGGAGGGGCTCAACGTCGCAGGAAGAACCGCCAACGCTCCCGGAGGAGGGGGCTGTCGGCCAACAAGATGTCGCCCGGCACCAAGAAGCTGGAGTGTTTCTCGCCTATGTTGTGTCACTGCAAGGTGGCCTGCACCAACAGCGCCATCTCCCTCATGTTTGGATGTAAGGTGGGTGCACATGTCCCTGTGAGCCTCCTTTCACAAGGGCTTCTGGGGAAACCCAGAGTGAGCGCAAGTAGGAATCTGATACTTTTGTATTAATTTCCACTTGATGCCAGTTAAGCTTACAGTGGAACCCCCAAAGTCAAATGCCCAGAAGTTGTATCGTTTGGAGTTTGGCAAGAATATTCCTCAAAGGTTGAAACAATCGCTGTGTGTGAAGTCACATGAAACATCAACTTGTCTTCTAAAACTTCAGCTCAGTGAACTTTTGGGTTTGTTTTTGATGCCACCACAAAGCCTTGATTACAGTTATGTCAAAGAGAAAAAGTGTGACTACAACCATAGAACCGGAAATGGAAGTTATGGTTGGGTGCCCAGAATTGAGCAAGAAAAGTGAGTAGTCAATGCAGATTAGATGCACACAAGCAGATGCGATGTAAAAAGCATGACTAGCTTGAAACTATAGGGAAGCTTGCTACAAAAGACATTTACTGCAAAAACATTGTTTCCTCTCTACATTTTTTCAGATGTCTTTTTTGAAGGGTTATTACTGTAACTTTTAGTTTCAATCTACAGTTAACTTCTTTTTACATATGCAGACATTTAGGAATGTTAAAATGTGGCTTAAAGCAGAGGGCCTCCAAAAATGCGTTTCTTAGCTGTGGTCCGTAGGGGCCGCAGTGATACTTAGTTGTAATACACTATTCCACCACTTGTGGTAGTAATGACAATATCAAACAAACAGAATAAGTCTGGAGCTGAAGTCAGAAAAGTTTCTTAAAGTATCGCCTGTACTCTCAAAGGTTTTGTGATCACAGTTTGACTCAGAAGTGGATTCATTTTCTTTGGACATCAACTTGGATGGATTAAGTTCCACTTTGGGGTCCTGCTGTATTGCCTATTTTAAATATTCCTGCTAATTATACCAATGATGATGCTTAAGGTGTGAAATAATTGTTTGAAGCTCTTAAACTGGATCCTGAATCTTACATGTTCCTGTGGGACTAAGCTCAGGGTGAAATGTTTGCTTTTAAACTGCTGCATCATAATTGGTCGACTAAACTGCTCATTAGCCCCCTTGCTCCCCAACAACCAATCATGATCATGCTTGTAGCCATGCCCAGGCTTGATTGGCTGGTGGGACGGCAGGGCTGTGCATGTATACGGGTGCGAGAAGACTCAATGTGCATGCTTGTGGTTCACACAGCAGACCGCATGTCTCATTTGACCTCACACACAAAACATGGCTGCTCTGGAGGCGGTAACCCGCTAACATGACTGCTAACTTGGAATAGAAATAGTGCCGCTTCTGTCACAGCTAGCCTTAATTAATTATTGACCAGATGCCATTGACCTTTTTTGCTGCCACAGTCCATAGATTATTTTTTCTAAAGCAAATGTTGTGCTGCAAAATCACATGGGTGCTTGAATATGATAAAGTCATGAATACATACAATATTGGACTCTACAACAATGTGTTGTTACTATAGGATAGACTATGCCAGGGGTCTTCAATGTTTTCCAGGCCAAGGACCCCCAAACTGAGGTAGAAATACTTGTGTGTGTGTGTGTGCGTCTGTGTGTGTGTGTATATAAAATTGGGTTTTCAATTAATACCTTAGTATTGTGCAGGGACAGGTGATTACAGGTGATTCTCGAAATGTAAACAAGTTTCCTTTCTTGATTGTGATGTAAGTTGTTTTATAGTGTAAGTCAGATCTTATACCGAAAATGTACCTAAATTAACTTGATACTAAGTCACTCACATTGTACATAGAACACGTGAAGGATATTATAAATATATAAAATATTAAATACTAGATTTAAATGAAAAAAACCATTACATTCGTCAAACGTCTCAAAAATTCTAATATGCTAACAATTTCCCAACCCCAGCCTGCAGTACCTCCTTGGACCGCCTAGGGGTTGCGGACTCCCTGCTGAAGACCACTGCTTTATGCTGAGTTCAATGTCTGTAGTGCCAATGTGACTGTCCAGTATTTCTGCTGAGTTTGTTTATTTTGTGGGACAATGTAGAGTTTGTGTTTGTAGCAAGAAAGCAGAATTGGAGTTTGTCTTCCTCCTCGTAATGATGTATTTGTGGAAACCATTTTTTTGTATGCGCTGGTTGAATGGAACATTTTTCTTCTCCAATTTTTCCCCTAAATTTGTAGTGTTCCTCTTCTTCTTCTTTGGCATTCTGCCTCATCCGCTGACGCAGTTATTTTTAGCATCTTTTGGTAGCCAGTACAGCATCATGCCTCCTCATCTTCCTCATGATCTCTGAAAGCAAATGAGAAATAGGAGGAAGCTCTTCATCGTCTTAACTGGAAGGTTTTTCACGTAAGGGTGATGTCTTGTCGCCATCTTACTCATTATTTCACATCTTTGCCAATGCAAACCACAGTGTTCGGCTGATGTCCCGCACGTGTGGGCTGAGTTAGACTGCTTCACACCGGTTCTGTCCGAGTGTGGTCAATAAGCTGTGAGGGCTTCATTAGTGTCAGTGAATATGTCCAACATTAACGTCCCTCTAGAATTTTGCGATCATGCCCATTAATGCGAATTCAACCAGTTACTAAAAGTGATAAAATTACTGTATTTTTCTGACTATAAGGTGCACTGCCGATGAGCAGGACTATTCAGGTCTATTTTCATACAAAAGGCGCGCTGGATTATAGGGTGCATTAAAGCGGTCATATAATGATTATTTTTTTCATTTTCTTCATTGTGGTCTATAGAACATGTACTGGTGGTTCTTTGGTCAGTATTTTGCATAGATTATGTTTTACAGACAGTGATGTCAAGCCGTTTTTTGATCGACTCTTCAGGATGGGCCTTTTGGTCGACGGGTCTTATTTACGTCGCTCCACTTCGACATCTTCCCTCGGTTAGCCATGATGTAGATTTTAGCGCTTCCAAAGTGAGTCTACTGAAAGATACCAGTTAGAACTACTACTACTAAGCTAATTTTTTATTAGTAATGGCAACAGCGGAGGATGAATGCCCCACCACAAGAAGATAGAGAAAAAGAAGACGCTTATTGACTGCAATGGCGGACGCGCTCAAATTTTCGGGATTTATGCAAACCTTAAATACACAACAGCAGGTACCAACCGGTAAGGAAGTTGGTTTTGCATAATGGGTCGAAACATAACGCCAGATAATGTCTCCTAATAGGTGGCATTTTTGGGTCATGCACGCCACAATAATACCCGTATGTTGAAGCACAGCTGACTACGGTAGCGGTAATTCTCCGACAATCCATCAAGCGATGCGGCTTTGTAGCTTACCAAAGTCGTACTAAAACAATCTCACAGATTTTTGAGCGCCTTGTTGTAGATTCTCAATGAAACATCAAAGGTTTAATCTTACCCCTGCTTGCTGGAGTCATTTATGTAACAGGCTTCATTCAACCTGCCGTCTACTGGTCACACTTATCATTACACCATGTACCACATCAATCAATCAATCAATCAATCAATCAATCAATTCCTTTATTGTCATTGTCATAATAACACTTAAGTCATACATGTCAACGAGATTTTGTTTGAGCTTTGTCCAGCGCCATAGAAACTGCATTGAAGTGCAGGTTGACCATAGTTTACAGTTTAGCATTTGTCAGGAAGATGGCGAATAGAGGGGCGTGGGGGTGGGAACAGTCAGATGTCTGATGGGTGTTACGTTGATGTTGCAGCAATGCAATGTCCAGAGCACAATTATTGACATAAAACTGGTTTGAGGTCTGCACAACCACAAATAATTCATATACAAGGCACACCATATATATATGTGGGCTCTGTACAGAGGATGTCGTTGTGGCTTGTGCAGCCCTTTGAGACACTTGTGATTTAGGGCTATATAAATAAGCATTCATTGAGTGATTGATTGATAAGGCGCACAGTCGATTTTTGAGAAAATGAAAGAATTTTAAGTGCGGCTTTATAGTCAGAAAAATACGGTAAATACATTTTTATTAATACAACGCCAATTCACAACAGAATGTCTCTCCAGGAACTTTACACACACACACACACACACACACACACACACACACACACACACACACACACACACACACACACACACACACACACACACAACCTTGTACAGAACCCAGGAAAATTGTGCATGGCCCAGCGACTTTGTCCAATGCCCGATACTTCCCCGCACATTTTGACCAATTGGATTTGTCTCTAAGCAGTGCTTACACATGAATGTCTGTGTAATCAAAATGTCCAGTACATCTGGAAAGTTTTCACATTGCTTCACTTTTTCCACATTGTGTTATATTATAGCCCTGTTCAAAAATGGAATTAATACATTTTTGGCCTCAATTTCCATACACAATACCCCTTAATGACAGTGTGAAAACGTTTATTTTTTTTTTTTAAAGATTTTTGCAAATGTAATAAGTGCAAAAACTAAGAAATCACATGTACATAAGTATTCACAGCTTTTGCCAGGAAGCTCAAAAGTGAGCTCAGGTGGATCCTGTTTCAACTGATCATCCTTGAGATGTTCCTATAACTTAAATTGAGTCCACCTGTGGTAAATTCAGTTGATTGGATATGATTTGGAAAGGCACACATCTGTCTATATAAGGTCCCACACTTGATAGTGAACGGAAGAGTACAATCCAAGCATTAAGCCGAAGGAATTGTTTGTTGACCTCTGCGACAGGATTGTCTTGAGGCACAAATTTGGGAGGGGAACTAAAAGGCATCTGCTGCCCTAAAGGTCCCAAAGAGCACAGCTGCCTCCATCATCCGTATGATTCACACACTCTTCTTAGAGCTAGCTGGGCGTCTAAACTCAGCGATCGGTTATTAGTCAGGGAAGGGACCAAGAACCCGATGGTCACGCTGTCAGAGCTACAACATTCCTCTGTGGGGAGAGTAGAACCTTCCAAAAGTACAACCATCTCTGCAGCAATCGGAGGTGGAGCAGCTGTAACTGGTGGTCGTGGTACAGTGCTTATTGAGCCTATAACCAGGACCTCTTGGTGTTGGGACTTGAAGCTAGTTGTAGCAGCAGTTTACATGGTTTTTGGCACTGTGGCTGCAAGTGTCATTGTTGATGCATAACCAAATGTGGGAAGGACTGGCATATGTTGACTTGTGAAAGACACAAATGCTGGCAAGGTGACAGAGACAGGAACTGTAGTGGGGGCTATTATAGTAGGGACACAAGGCTGGGCACTTTTGACAGGATTAATGATTGTTGTCATTGGGATAGCGGCATGAGGTTGCATTTGAGCTGTCGATGGGAGATGAAAGCATGTCAGTGGAGGGTGAGCTGACGGTGTTGACATTGAATCATCTTCAGACTTGTGACAGGAAGGACTTAACCATAATGGAGATGTGTAAATCTTTCACTGGTTTCTTGAAGCGTTTGCGCCGTTGAATTTTCCTTGCCATACTCTCCTTGGCAAGATTTTGATTTATTGAGATTTTTATTAGTAGATTGCACAGTACAGTACATATTCCGTACAATTGACCACTAAATGGTAACACCCGAATAAGTTTTTCAACTTGTTTAAGTTGGGGTCCACGTTAATCAATTCATGCTACAAATATATACTATCAGCATAATACAGTCATCACACAAGTTAATCATCAGAGTATATACATTGAATTATTTACAATCCAGGGGTTGGGGTGGGGGGGTTAGGTTTGGTTAATATCTGCACTTCAGTCATCAACAATTATATCATCTGAGAAATGGACATTGAAAAATTGTAGGTCTGACTTCGTAGGAAATGTACAGATGAGCTTCCTCTTGTAGCCTGTGTCCTTTTCTGGCTTGTGCATCCAATCTTTTTGCCTCCAAATGAGCATTCCCTTTCTCCTCTATCTCTTGCTGTATGTCAGCGAACCATTAATTCGCTCCTCCAGTGCAGCCCTATGAACATCAGGGATATTTTGAAGCAATTGAAGCCCATGTGATAGATTAGAGCAGGGGTGTCAAACTCATTTTAGATCGGGGGCCACATGGAGAAAAATCTTCTCCCAAGTGGGCCGGACTGGTAAAATCACAGCATAACTTAAAAATAAAGACAACTTCAAATTGTTTTCTTTGTTTGAAAATGTATGTTTTTTTTGTTTTTTTTTACACTTGCATGTTACGGTTAATAGTATTTTATCTTTTAAATAAATGATGTAATAATGTTTATCAGTCAACTCATTGGTGTTAATTTTCTATCAAGATAAAAAAGTAATATCAAAATCAAATTACAGTATGTTATTTATGTAGTTTGCTCATTTTCCTCGACTGGTGCACTAATATCATGTGGGTTATTAATTTTTTTACATAAACAATTGCTATTGTGTCATCTTGTGGACACATTTAGAACAGCAGTTTCTTTCATTCAAAAATTTCGGCTCATTTTTATACTTAGCAAACTCATCCCGCGAGCCACATAAAACCTGTTCATGGGGCTGATCCGGCCCGTGGGCCGTACATTTGACACCCCTGGTTTAGAGGTTTGACAAAAGGAAGCAGATGACTGCCACTCTCTGACACACTCCTAGCTCTGGTTGGCCTTGCTTCACTGTGTTGTCCTATTCAGGGCTGTACAGTGCGAGCATTTTAGTCGCATTTGCAACTAAAAACAGGTCGTGCGAGTATTTAAAAAAAATAAAAATAAAAAAGTAACAAATTTCAACACTTTAACATTTTGCTCCTAAAATAAATTCATCCAAATTTGGTCAAACTAGAGTAAAGTTTTTGCCCATATGTATAACATGTTTGAAATAAATTTACTGGGGAACTGCACTTTTTTAGGACTTTGCATATCGTTTACAATCATCATGAGAGACAAGAACACGTCTTTCGTATTTTTTTTAATTTTTTTTAAGTATTTTAAACATTATCAAAAAAAACTTGGAAGATGCGACTAATGGGAGTCACAGTTGTAGTCTTCTGAAACAACTTCAAAACCCTCCAACTTTTTATACACACTGCTATATATAATGTAGTACCAAACAAGCACGTTAATAATAATAATAATGTAATATGTACAATATTTACCATATTTTGGTCATCTTAAGCATTCCCGAAACTGATTTCCTTGGCGCATTGATTTCCGTTTCCTTAGCAGCGCACTTCCGACTTCTGGCAACAAACGCAAGTGTGTTCCAATCATGGCATACTTGTTAACAGACAACAAAGACGACTGTTTTTGGACAAATTAGGATTCACAACCTTATTTTTTTTAAGCTGAATATACAGAGAATGAACTGCTGCTTCTAGAAGCTCGCCGGAAAAAAGTGAAACGTTGGAGCAGACTTAAGCCGAGAAAGTGAGGTTGGCATGACTTTGACGCTGTAAATGTCGAAATTCGGAGCCAAGCTATTTCGACATAAATGGAGTGCTTACCGAAATTAAAACCAGAAAAAACGTCCCGGGCCAGCTGGGCCAAACGCACAACTGTCCATCGAGTGAGTCACTTTATTATTGCTCATGATACACACAGCACATCATGCATGTTATTACAACTACAGTACATACATTGCTAAGCTAGTTGTGTGCAAACAAAACATGAAATGTGGGCTAATACTTTACAGATACTGTAATATGATTGTTCATGTTTTTCAGTCAGTACAGCTTGGTGTCCTATGGCATTGTGTAGTGTATTACAAACTCAAACATGATTCGGGTGCTGATGTAGAGGCTACCTTATCTCTCGCCATAGCTAGCTTTTACGGCTAATGCCGCAGCATGCCGATGTGTTACTACGCTGGAGAAAGAGTTCCTCTCTACAATAACAATGTCTCTACAGCTTGGTTATTATACAGGTTGCAGGACAAAAATTAAGTATTGTTGGCGGTTTTTGGATGCATTTTTAAAGTGATTTAGAGGTAAAAGAAAAAAAAGATCACTCCCATTAGCTACATTGCTAGCCACCTAGAACAAGCCGATTTTTATGTTAGAATGCAAAAAAAACCTAGCACTTTTGTCTTCTTGTCTCTCATAAGAATAGTGAAGGATAGGCAAAATAAAATAAAAAAAGTGCAGTTCCCCTTTAAGACATTGATAACATTCATAAAACCACAAGATGATTCAATGTAATTGAAAAAATAAGTCTAACATTGCAACTTTTGCCACAAAGTTCTGAAAAGGCTGGCAGGCATTTTGGTATGCAACAATATTAATAATACAAGCATCCTTCAAGGAAATTTGTAGGCGTGCACAAGTGCTGACTTTTAACTTGTCAAACAACAACTCAAGTTGCGGCGCGCCAGTTGCTAGTTGCTTGGCGACAACACTCCAAACTGACTTACTCGGCGCAAATGTGTCACAGCCCGGCCCCATACCTTCAGGCTAATCTAACTTCTCAGAATATCAGAACGCATACAATCTACTCAGCTAATATCTGTCCTCAAAAGACAGTGACTTCATTTTCATACCATCTTCAAGTCATCTGGTGAAGTCTGTGTGTCAATGTGATCATGTGACTGCTGAGCTTCTGGACATGTCCACATGACTGTCGGTGGACTTTCTGACACCAGCGCTTGTATAGACCTTGATCAACATACTATTGGCGCCCTTAGCTGACATGCGCAGATAGAATGCAGCAGGTGTTGATGCTACGTCCATTTCAGGAAGTGGAACATATTGACTGGTTCCTGTTTCCTATTTCAGAAGTACCGGCAGCACGATGAGGACTCATCCCCTCAGGAGGACCAGAGCTCGCCCCAGCTCACTGAGGAGGCGGGCGGTCCAGAACTGGTCCAGGTGGCCGAGAAGAATCTTTCCCAGATTGAGAACGTACACGGCTATGTCACCCATGCCCACATCTCACCCATGAAGGTACAATGACCGCCTGGCTCTTCAAGCTTCCTTTTGCTACACCTGCGTATCTGGTGTCGCGACCCCACACGTAAAGTTTCTGGAAGCTGTGCTGGTCACATAACCCTGCATTTCTGTGAGTGGCATTGTCAGGTTGTTTGTATTCGGTGAGACCAGCGTGTGTACATGTTGGACAAAGAAATCACAAAAAGACAGGCGTGTGATTTTTCCGTCTATAGTTGGAAATATGTATTTTCTTTCTCTCTGTGAAAATAAAAAAAAATATTTTCAGTTTTTCCCGACCTACAATGTGTTAAAATCTTGATCCGTCTGCCAACAACTACGGTTTTCTCGTAATGAGTTCAGTTTTTGATAATCCAGTGGTAAAAACTACAGTTTTCCATTAAAACTAATTAACTTAAAAATCGTAGCTACGTAGCGAAGCAACTCCACGGGCAGGGAGCAACATATACGGTAAACATCAATGATAATTGGTTGGTTTACGTATAAGAAAATCCATGATTGGTTGGTTGGTTTACTATGATGAGTCACGATTGGTTAAGATTAGGGCAAAACATTACGGACAGGCCAATCAGAAGCAAGATAGGGCGGGTCATCGAACCAGGAAGGGAAATCACAACCGACATACACATCGCAAATGACGATGAGAGTTGGAGAAGAGAAGAGGCAATATTCAAGCGGGCGATTTATATATTAAAAAACTGGTGAAAGATGGTAGAGGGATTCTCTCCCTTTGATTTTTCTTTTAGCGATGTAGATGACGTTCAAGAAACCCACAATGCGTCTACTTGGCCACATTTGGACAAATGCATGCGTCAGGATAAAACAATGCCCAAAACATTAATTTTAGTTGCTTACCATGTAAGCCCAAATTAAAACTGCTCTCGACATGTAAGACGTGGAATACACATTTAAGAACAGGCATGTGATGACTTTTGACTTTTGCTACAGTATAGCCTGTTTAAATGCTAAATTAAATTTTCGTTGGTGTTTTAGAACAAGACAGTAGCTGACATTTTGTTCATTATTTCTACTGTTTATATTTTGACATTGAATAGTTTAATCATTTTGAAACAAACAACATGACTGCAAGATATTTGTTATTTCATGCTGTAAATCAAAAATGGCTATTCCGATAAAGGAAGTTAGCTAATAGAATAAACATTGTTTGTACTTTTTATGATTTTTGCATTTGGAGCAGTTCGAAGTGGAGAGGGAGTCTAAGAGACATAAATTGACTATAAAATCCAAGGCAGAATACACTAAATCAGAAAGAAAAAGGAAAATGCAATCTCCCAGAAATTTGCCAGTAAGGCTCATGTCAGAGCCATCAAAGCAAAAATGCCAAAGGAATATGTGAATTTACCAAAGTAACGTGTAAATAATGTAAATAACCGGATTAACAATCTGTGGCTGTGAAGTGAACACTAGTAAGGTTGTAAATACTGTATAGAGTAGGCTCACCCATGTGGTTCCTGTAGATGTGAACACAAGTTGTAATTACTGTAGTGACTAAAACTGAAACAGACATAGTGATTCATTTGGATGAATGGGGTATGTACTTATGTAAACTCTGTTGATAAGTTTTCAATTCTTTAAACTCTAAAACATCTTTTAAATTGTGTTTTTTTTTTCTTCTAATTTTTGCATTTTCAATTGCTGAAAAACCAGGAGCATGGGGTGTGTTGCCCCCTTGTCCCCCCACCTGCGGTCCCCAGACCCCCGGCTTAGTTTTATTTTCAGTCTTTTTCATTAAGTTCAAATCAAATGCCTGAAAGTAACTGTGATGTTAGCATTGCAAACATTTTTCCATTTGCATGATGATTTGAGGGATTTCTTTTAGAATAGATAATTCAAGGTACCTCTAGGTGTTAACTGTTGTCACGGTAACACATCAACTGTATGCAGGCTGGATACCCCCACAGAGCTCTGCTGCCCCCTTGTGGCTAAAGATAGGTGTTAACAGACTGCAGCCATTAGTTATGTCGCCAAATATCAATCAGTGTAGTGCCATGCAAAGATGCTCATTTTTGTTACACTCTGTGAGACTCCGCCTTTCCTCCTGCCTGTGTCCTGCAGGTGGCATCTCTGGAGTGTGTCTTTGACGGGTCATCAACATTAGGACATAACAACCCGGAACTCCCTTCCCCCACACCCTCATCCCTCTACCCTCACGGAGAAGACAGCCCTCTCCCATCCTGCTCTTCCAACCCCTACCCCCCAATCCAGGTAACACCCTCACCCCCCAGCCCCTCGCATGCCATTTTGTTGCTGTGGTAACAACATTTAGTTTTGTGTACATGTGTATTATGTTTGAGTAGTGTGACAGCAGAATAACAAACATACATTATGGCATAGATGACATTTGTGTTGTCAAGAAAGTGAGATGTCAAATTGTCTTTGTTGTGTGAGAGTGCTGGAAGATTAAATGATTATTGAGAGAGGCTGCGTTTGAAAGAAAGAAGGCTGCAAGATTCTCGCCATAGTTTTGTTTATTCAGTTGAGGATGGCTGTGACTCAATTTGTTGCACTTGCGTACTTGACTGTTGTACTCAAAATAGTGAGCAGGCAGTAATGGACTTTTATGGTGCGCTTCATTTGCCTCGGGAAGTTGGAGGTCGGAGCTGGGAATGACGTCAGTCGAGTTATGAGGGTGGAAGTTACGAGGTCGAAAATCAAAATGGCCAAATCCACGAAAGCTGCTATTGTGCTTGCCTTATCTTAATATAGACAACTTATAAAAAAAATAAACACTTTTTCTGCAACCTTCGAAGACTGTAGAGGAAGAGAAAACACAGATGCTATTGCTCACAACGTATAAAACACATGAAATAATGTAATTTACACTACAGTAACATTTCCATATATAAATGTCCAACAATAATTGTTGATTCAGTGTGACAACAATTTGTCAGAAGTGAAAATAATGGCTATTACAAAAGCTTCTATAATTGTAACACTAAGAGCAGCCGTCTCTAAAGCCAACTTGGGGGTGGTGAGGAGTCTCCGACTTTCCAATTAGGAAAATCGACCTCGGGGTGCGTTCCCGTTGAAATTTCCGACTGAGAACTCTGAAATTCCTGCTACCTGGTACAATAGAATGCACCATTACCGCTCTCAATAGTCACCATCTTCACTACATAGCAGAAGAGGAGAGAATAACTTGAAATACTGGCGGCTGAAGACAAGTTGCAGCAGTGGAAAGTAGTGAACAGAAGAAGAAGGTAATTCTACATTACAATGACATTAATGGATTTGGAACACCGTCAAAATACAGTCAGGAACTAAGTACACCGTGTACACGGTATACTTATTGGAGTGTACTGACATTTTCCATTTAAAGGTGCACTATTAAGCAAAACCAACTTTTCTTAGGTTCTAGTACCGGTACCTGTTTTTCTGTGTTAGGTTCCCCCTAAGTCCTGGAAATGTGAAACCAAACCATGGCATAGTGGAGATATTTATAAAACTATTTTGCCTTTTTCCAAACAAGCTGTTTGGAATTTGAGACTTTAGTGACGTATTTTGCCTTAGTTACGTCAGCACTAATCTTCCTGTCAAGTCGTGCATTAAGTCTGTGTTTGCAACCACTGTGAAAACTACCTTTTTTTCTGGATTAACTGACTAACTATATTGGATCACGGACCTTAAAAGAAAAAAACTTTTGTGGGTATGCATTTTTGCCTGTCATCGACATATCTAGAATTCGAAGTGGACTTAAAGTTACCGTTGTTTCGGCGCTGAGCAACCGACAGCTAGCCAAACGGTGCTGCCAGTTAAAGGCTAATGGGTCAGCTTATTGTCAAATCAGAGAATCAAGATTCCCCTTGGATCATTACCAGCATGCCAACAAAGAGAACCACCGTGGCTGAAGAGGCTGATGACATAAAGTCTCTCAACTTCTTGTCCGAGGAGGTGACTGCTGTCAGGACGCAGCAGAAGCAGCTCCTTGATCCTCTGGAGGAGGTAAAATCATTACGCCTCCAGAATGCAGAAAAGGACCAGCACATTCAAGATTTGGAACAAAAAGTAGACAATTTAGTACAATATTGTCAGGTGAATGATTTAATCATTTCTGGACTGGAAATAAAGCCGCGCTCATATGCGCGCACTGTGGCTACAAACAGCAGGGAGACCATCGAGGAAGAGACCAACTCAACGGAGCAACAGGTGGCATTGTTCTTTCGAAGCAAAGGAATAAAGATGGACCTGGATGATATCGAGGCTTGCCACCAGCTGCCCAGCAAAAACGATAGACCTGCTATCATAATGAGGTTTGTGAACAGCAAGAATAAAATCGTACTTTTGAAACAGGGACGCAAACCGAAAGGAACAAATGTCTATGGGAATGACCACCGTATGAAAAAGAATGCAGACATAACTAAAAAAAAGACAGAAACTTGAGAAAACCGCAAAAATACACCACACCTGGGTAACAAATTGTAAAATATTTATCAAACTGAATGGATCTACGAAGGAAGCAAACGTGTTGGCAGTAAGAAGCATGGAGGAAATGGACAGATTTTGCCAACAGTACACTTGGACAATAAATAAGACATGAAACAACTGGACTTTGAGAAGGACATAGACCCGGACACAAACTTTTTGTCACACTTTAACAATAAATGCTCCTACTATACAACAGAACAGTATAATACGAATATTACATCCGACAACAAATTATCAATTATTCACATCAATAGCAGAAATCTGTAAGCAAACTATGACATTAAGAACCTTTTAAATTAATTGCAATCTCAGAAACCTGGATTAAGTTGATATATTTTGACCTGGAAGAATATGAACTGAACTTCATCAACAAACGAGTGGAGGAGGAGTAGCTCTGTATGTGGACAAACATCCGCATTACAAAGTGGTGAAAAAGGTGCCATTTGCAATTGATAATATCTTGGAATGCATAACGATTGAAATATGTCATGCAAAAAACAAATTTATTGGTCAGTTGTATACGTATATCAAACACCCAAGTCAAGTATTGAAAGGTCTGAGTATTGGATTAACACCATTTTTACAGAAATGAGAGAAAAGGTAATATTCGTATGTGGGTATATTAATATTGAGCTGTTAAAGTCTAACAAGCAAAAAATAATTGATTTTATTAATATGATGTATTGCAGGGGTCACCAACCTTTTTGAAACCAAGGGCTACTTCTTGGGTACTGATTAATGCGAAGGGCTACCAGTTAGATACACACTTAAATAAATTGCCAGAAGTAGCCAATTTGCTCAATTTACCTTTAACTCTGTTATTATTAATAATTAATGATATTTATCTTTGTGGAAACACTGATCATCTTAATGATTTCTCACAATAAATATATATAGAAACAGATAAATATCAATATGCAACACTTTATTTTTATATTTTCTCTAAGTGCACATTTTTCAAATTGAACATTTTCAAATGATCACTTCTAAGACAGTCTTGTGAAATCACAATATCCCATTTTAACTAGCTAGCCACTAAAATGTTTTAACAAATCATGAATTACTTTGCACCATGTTTGTACAAATAATAACTCATGTAAAATACAAAAGTAAACTCTCAAATTTTTAAATCATGTCACACTTTGAACTGGACACCAAATATGTTATCCGTTTCTTTGTCAGTTAGTGGGAAGCCTGGCATTGCATGCTGTTAACTAGTGTGTTGTACTCTGGTGTGTAACTTGACACTGCAACTCTGAGTGAGTCTTGCAGATGTGCATCAGTGAGGCGTGTTCTGTGTTTGTTCTTGATGAAGTTCATGTCAGAAAAGGCTGATTCACAAAGATAAGATTTTTCCTCATTGTTTGCGGAACCTTCTTAATCTTTTGGACATATTTTCACAGCAATCTGGCCTTAAGCTTAATTATGATAAATGTAAAATGTTAAGGATCGGAAATCTAAAGGGAACGTCCTTTCGAATGGAATGCAAAGTGCCTGTTTTGTGGACAGATGGACCAGTTAACATACTTGGTGTTGTTGTCCCAGAAAATCTGGAAGATCTAGGCTCAGTAAATTATGATAATCGACTAAGAAAGCTGGACAAAATTCTGCAATTATGGAAAGGGAAATCCCTAACCTTGTATGGTAAAATGTCTATTGCCAACTCGTTAATTATTCCTCAATTTATTTATTTGTTTTTGTCATTACCAGCTCCATCACAAAACTTTTTTAAGATTTATGAGCGGAGGGTCTTCGATTTTGTCTGGAACGGCAAACCAGAAAAGATTAAAAGAAAGGTTTTGTACAAAGAGTATGAATATGGGGGCCTGAAACTTCTCAACCTTGAAGCTATGTGTCTGTCTTTAAAAGCATCAATTGTTCCAAAGATGTATTTAAACATTGAGTGGTACACAAATGTCCTGTTGGACAAAAAACATGTACTGTATCAAAAGAAATTGTATCCTTTTTTACAAGTGATCCCCTCCCAGAGAGTCTGCTGGGAAACATAGTGGTGTTTTCAATTTTATGTGCCAGAAAAAAGAGACGATATTTTGCAGCAGTTAATATGGATGAACTCTAATATTGTAATAGATGGAAAGCCTTTCTTTTGGAAAAATATGTTTGAAAGAGGAATCATTTTTGTCAATGATATTATCAATGAGAATGGTAAAATTATGAAGTATGATGAATTTAGAGCTATGTATGGTGATGCTTGCTCAAGCTTTTCATTTCATCAACTAACTGGAGTAATTGGGAAAAGATGGAAACAAATAATTAATTATGTAACTACTAAATTATTAGTTTGTAAACCTCTAATAAGAAATTCTAGTTGGCAAAAAGGAACTAAAATAAATAGAAAAATATATAATTTTTATTTAATAAAGAAATCTTTGAAGGCTGCCTCATACAACACAAATGGAAAATGGGAGGACATTTTTGACTGCCCGTTGCCATGGGATGCCATATTCAAACTAATCTATAAAACCACTATCGATGTGCAAAATCGTTATTTTCAAATTAAAATTATTTATAACTTCTTACCCACAGGGAAAATGTTAAAATTATGGAATATGACAGAGTCAGATGATTGCCGATTTTGTTGTCAGAAGCCTGAATCCACCCTGCATTTGTTTTGGTATTGTCATATTGTGTCTTTGTTTTGGGTGGAAGTTGAAAAAATGTGTTTAAGGATTGGTTTGTTTATGAAGCTTAATGTGGTTTCTGTTATTTTAGGAGAGTTCATTGACAATCATGATTTAGTCAATTTAATTATAGTACTCTGTAAAATGTTTATTTTTAAGGCCAAAAACAGATATTCACTTAGTATTACTTTCTTTAAAACATTTATTCAGTATTTTCTAACTTTAGAAAGTTACATGGTTGAAAACGATAATGATGCCAAAAAACATTACTAAAAAGATGAGAAGTCCTCAAAGGCTTATTTTGAAAGTATAATTATGTTTATAGATTATATGATATCTGTTGTTGTGTTCCCTAATTTGAGTGACCTGGACATAATCTGGACTGTACATAAATGCTTATTTTGAAAATGTAATTTTGTTTATAAATTATATGCAATCTGTTGTGTTCCCTAATTTTTTTCTGTGTACATGAATGAAGGTGTGTGTTGCTGAGTCCGACTTGGACATTATCTGGACTGGGCCTGGTTTAAAAAACCCTTTAAACAAATCTAATTTCATTGACAACCTGGTCTGTTGAAGATAAGGCCCTTTTTAAAAAAATAAAATAAGATAAGATAAATAAATAAAAAACATTTTCTTGGATAAAAAAGAAAGTAAAACAATATAAAAATAATTACATAAAAAATAGTAATTAATGAAAATGTTAGTGGACCAGCAGCCTATACAATCATGTGTGCTTCAGGGACTGTGTCCCTTGCAGATGTGTTGTCTATGTTGTGGGAACCAGAATATTGGTAGCAGAAAGAAATAACCCCTTTTGTGTGAGTGGGTGTGGATGAGTGTGCATAGGGGAGGTTGTTTGGGTTGATGCACTGATTGAAAGTCTATCTTGTGTTTTTTCTATGTAGATTTAATTTAAAAAAAAAAAAAAGTTTTTATTTTTTTTATTTAATTTTTTATTTATTTTTTATTTTTAGAACAGGCCCGCGGGCGACTCATCTGGTCCTTACGGGCGACCTGGTGCCCGCGGGCACTGCGTTGGTGACCCCTGATGTATTGTATGTTTGTAAACCTAATATCACAAGACCAAGAAAAATCACAAGTCACTGTGCCACGCTTATTGATATTTTACCAATGAGTTCGATAATACTACAAGTGGACTGCTAATAACGGACATCAGTTATCATTTACCAGTTTTCACAATCTATGATGGAAAGTACAAGAGGTGAAACATGGAAATTTATAAAACACAAATCTATAGAGGCAGAACATAAGTGCAAAAAGTATAGGAACAAAACAAACCAGCATACTACGAACATGTAGAAAAAAATGTTATAGTCACTTATTAGACAGAAACAAAACAAAAAAGAGCAACATGGGGCATATTAAATAGCATCATTAAAAATGGTCCTCAGAAGGATTACCCTCAATACTTTATAGACGGAAACATAAAAAATGACAATATGAATGAAGTAGTTGAACAATTAAATAGCTACTTTGTAAATATTGGTACTAATCTAGAGGTCTGACTCTGTAAAACAAAATCTATGCAAAATTTTGACCAAAGCACCACAATGACATGTTACGTAGACCGCAAGTAAGCGTTTTAAATGTCGGGAAAACAATCATAATATGACTCCCTTAAGACACAGCATCTTCTTACTTCCTCTATACCAGGTATCTGCAACCTGTGGCTCTGTAGTCACATGCGGCTCTTCTCCCACCGTGTTGTGGCTACCTCAGATTTTTTCCACCCTCGAGTGGGAAAATTTAGCCTTTTTAAAAGGAGTTCTATAGTTTACGTGCACAGGCTGAGTTCTGAGGTGCAAGGGAGGCAAGTAAAAGAGACTGGAAGCCTGTGTGTTCAGTTCAGCTTCTTGAGTTTGGAACCCTTTGAGTAAGCTCACCGAAATAGTTTAATTTCACATGGACAGATCTATTTTCCTGTCACAAAAAAAGGATGAAAACTTCTAAAAGTTTATAACCTGTCTTACGTTTTGCGGCTCTATAGTATTTTTCTTTAGTGGAAGAGGCTGCAAAATGTCTCTTAATAGTATTTGCAACTCTATACTAACACACATTTATTATAAAATGTGCCCTTTGTGGCCTGGATGTCATCCAGTAGTCATGGCACAGTTTTCAGGGAAGATCATGTGGCAACAAGAAGATGGAGTTAAGAAGAAAGAGGTATAAAGACCTGCGTTAGTTTCCATACCGCAGTGAACAGACGACTATCTCTCTTTGTCTGTCGCTCTCTCTCTCTGCGTCTGCAAAGCGATGTTCTCTCGCCCGCCCTAGCAGATGCAGATGGATGTTTTCTCGGAGGCTCGTCTCACTTTTTTCCATCTGCTCCTCCTTTAAAGAGGAGAACCAGCTTGGCTTTCCAGCCTTCGTACTGTCTGGAGGACGAGGAGGAAGGAAGGGGGAGCGAGGTGGAGTGAGGCCCCCCCCTCCTATCTCCTCTCTCCTCCCCAGCCGGCATCACCTCCGCCAGCTGAAGGGGCGTGGGGAGTGAGGCGTGCAGGAGCAACAACAAGCAGCATGCTCAACTCTGTGTGCTATGCCAAAAAGATGGGCCGCCGCATCATGGCCACCCTGAGGACCACCAAGCGGCTCCACCGCCGCCTACTGGTAGGTCATCCCTCAACCTCCCTTTTTAAAAAGGTGAGGCGGTAGGGGAGGTGATGCATTGACTCTTCTTGGGAGAACACACAAACGTTCATCTAAATGGCAGGTGTGTTATGTCAATGGGTACATGCGTGTTGATGACCTCGTCGTTGGTAGATGTAAAGACAGAGAATACATTGTGTGGGGAGAACTGCTGCTGCTGCGTCATGTGAGCGGCCACATTACTTTTCATCTAACGTCTTACACACACACACCTCTCCTGTGACACGCTGTGTTGGTGCTGTTGCTGGCAGTGTTCCTGTCTCAAAGGTGAGACATTGTAATGTTGTGTTGTGAGAAATGTTCAGGAAATGCTGAAGGCAGCAGTGAGGTGAGGCGCAAACCAGCCTAAATCTTCATCATCTGTGTATGTGAAGACGTTCTCCCGCATAAACAGCAGCATCATGTTGTGTGCAGATGTGAGGAAGCTCTGCAGTAGCACATGCCTTCCCTGGCGTTGCCTAGCAACCTCTGGGCTCCTGACATGCTGCACTACCCCCCACCCCCTGGACTCCACATATCCCTGTTTATTGAATAAAACACACGTACACTGTATTATACCGTACATACCATAGGCTGGCACGGTCCCCTTTGCAGTTGACCACCTATTAATAGTGCTTGAACAATTTTGCTATCTGCCACGTGACGAGTGTAAGTTAGCTGTGTGAGGCATGATAGGAAACTTGACTTTACATGCTGAGTGAGTTCTTTACATGTAGCTGACCTTTAGAGTAAATAGTGGAAACTCAGCAGTCAGTTGAGTGTTAATTACCATTTGTAAAACCCAACTAATTATACATTTCTCAGACCAGTCCATCATGAAAACATTCAGCTCATTCAAGACATCATGATTTATTTATTAACACATTCCAAAAAATGTGCCCAAACTCTACATTTTCATAACACAAATCCCCATTAATATCGAACTTTCTTACTACTTCCAAATATTTCAAACCAAACCATTCCAAAAGCAGTGTGACGATCTATTGAACTTTTCGATATTTAATTTTACAATGCGATTACTGAGTACACTCTCGCCACTTACCTGTCATTTATACCGCTATAAACTTATTTCTTCCTCCTTAGTTGAGGGGAGTCCCGGTTGTGGGAGATGAGATTCAAAAAATTATTTGGCTTTCTTGTGTGACCCCGAAGGGAATAAGTGGTAGAAAATGGATGGATGGATGGATGCTTTCCTGGTGTAATAAAAGTGTGACACAATAAAAGCATCTTGGCTTAATGACCAGGAAGATAATTATCTTATCAGCATTTATTTACTTACAAATCAGCAGAAATGTACAGTGCTGCAGTTTTTTGTGTTGTCATCATGTCTTGCATATAATTAAGTCTGGATTAAAACTTCAGTTCACTTCCTCTAAACCTGATTTCAAAATAAAATATATGTCCGTGACAGGAAGTGAGGTATTTTCAAATAGCAATTACTGTTACCACTTAACTGGAGTTGTCTCGTTTCGCTGCAAATACCAACCTTCAGCTAAATATATACTGCTTTTTAAAGCTTGATTCAAATTAATGACAGCAAAAACTTTCACAGAACTCCGTAAAGAAGCATGGAAGTTGTTTTATTTCACATCTCTTATATTTTCCTTAAGGGCTTATTCTAGAATAAGTTTTCTAAACAGCAAGCAATACAGTAAGAAAACCGGGTATATAAATTTATATTTAATTTTTTAGAGACAAAGCTTTGTGTTGTTATTAATTGCTGATTTCAACATTTTGGCTTTCTCATTGTGTTTCTTGCTGTTTTCCCAATTTTTGCTGGTGTTTTTTGTAATGCCGAGGGCCAATGACAAACAAGTCACGGGCCACATATGGCTCCTTTGCTGCACTTTGGGCACCCTTGCTATAGAAGCTAATTGTTTATGGCCACTATAGTCTTAGTACTGTAGTATATTTGTTTATCCAATGGTCACATATGGGACGCGAGTCACATGGTTGTCTTAGGTCAGCAGGCAGTGGTAAAATCAGCTGTTCACCTGGCTG
Organism: Entelurus aequoreus; assembly: GCF_033978785.1. Classification (NCBI taxonomy): domain Eukaryota; kingdom Metazoa; phylum Chordata; class Actinopteri; order Syngnathiformes; family Syngnathidae; genus Entelurus; species Entelurus aequoreus. Next base: position 42,318,454 of record NC_084746.1, on the reverse strand, counting down.
ATTTTTCCTCTTTGCTAAAAAGAGAATAAACAAGGAAGTCCTTAAGCTGCCACCTTGTTTAATCATATATTACTGCTTTTACATAAGCCAGTGTTCAGTTTTCTATACACAATAAATCAACACAAAATTTGTACTTTGGAGCAATGTTCACGGACTTTAGTATTTGACTTGTTAGCTTCCTGTCGCAGGCGAGCGATGATGGTCATGGACTCGTGGTTAAGGGAAGAGTTGTTGAATGTTGGATGAAATAAAATGTTTGATGCATCGCAACAATCAGCCTTAATGCATTGTTGCAGCTCGATAATTTTTGAGCACGTCATGAAATGGGCGTTAGCGAGAAGAGCGGGTGCAGTGGGCGGCTGTGCTCGGGTCGGTGGGGCCACGCTGTCGAGAGCTGCGGAATGACAGGCGTGCGTGTTCAAGTGTTAAAATGCTTGTCTGATTGCGGGTCTGTTGGTTACTCCCTGGGTGGTGTTATGTTAATACTTTTTTTTCTAATATTTTCACGATGGACCAGGAGTTTACCAAAGATCGACTGTTCAATCACGATCGACGGGTTGGCAACCCCTTCTGTAGGACATACACGCAAAGATTTTAGCTAGGAACACCAACCTGCCAACTGCTTTATGATGCTGTGTGACAGGCTGTGTTCTGAAAATGACTTTTAAAAAGTAAAAATGTATAGTTACTTGTTACTTTACCAAAAAAGTAATTTAATTACTATTTAATAAATGTAATTAATTACTAGGGAAATTAATTATTACATTACTTAAAAAAAAAAAAAAAAAAAAAAAAAATACCTTCAGATATTTGGCATAATGCCGTTGAGATAAGTTTTATATGAGAGCCGTGTGTGCCTTTAAAAGATGGTGCCTGTTGCCTAGTGACGTATGACGTCAGCGAGTCCACTCAGTCTGAGTCTCACATGCATTCTAGCTTGAGCTTTTTTTCATTAGCTTAGCAAGCTCTCAGTGGAAGTTTGTCAGCTCTGATGGCAGCTATTTTCAATCTTTCACTGGGTTGTTACCTCCGCTTAATAAATATTGAATGTGCTTCCAGGGCTTTATGCTGTTCTCAACAAACGGGGTATTGTTTGGATGGTAAGTTTGTCACTTTAATCATTGACATGTTGATCAATATTCCCCCTGACCCTCGTAGTACTAGCGCGCAGTGCAGTTTGTGTCAAGTTTTAAGGTGGTGAGAAAAACGTATTTTACTGACCAGTTCCTTCAACTAAGACCTTCTTTCTTCTGTGTAGGAAGACTATGTATGTGAGCTAGGAGGAGCTGTGCTGCAGCCCCGCTCCCCTCTGTGCATGGCCCAGGAGGGAGGGATGCACACAAAGTGATCACTGACACTTCCGCGTCAATCACTTGTCCATGTGGTTATGGTTATAGTTTAAGTTTGTTTCAAACATGCTATACAGTTGTGCGAGACTTTACTCTGGAATGATCAAATTTGTATTAATTCATTTTAGGAGCAAAATGCGTTGATAGGGTTGAAATCCTTATTGGCCCATGTGCGACAGGTTGTTTTTTTCAAGTCGCACGGTCTATTTTTGGGCACATTTGCGAGTAAATTTGTCGAACCGTACAGCCCTGCTGTAAATCTAAATTGAAAAACTAATACAATAAAATAAGTTTATCGTATTGTTCTTGAGAAGAAGGAAGTCCTATCTGTTTGAAATTAAGATATTGTGCATCCGTAGTGTTTATGTAAAGCAGTGTCTGTTTTTGTACTATTGCTGTTTGGACTCAGCCTAAATAACTGAAGTATAGATTATTATTTTTATGGTTTGTTTTTGTTTCACCGCTCTTGCAGCAATTATGTTATCGTGAGCCATATATCGCATTGTTTTGTGAGGTACACTGAGATTTTTCAGCCCTACATTCCAATATAAGAACATTGAAGGAAACAATGTTCCACATCCCTACAATTCCCACGTTCCCCATATTTCCAAATGTAATATTCAGCATTTCAGTTTAGCTTCAGTATTCACACATTGTACACATTGTTTTTCTTGTTCTTATAATTGTTGAGGTCAGCAAACTGGTAATTGTGTGCATGCAGCCTGCAGGTGGCTCTGCAGACACACAGATCTCTTGAAAAAGCTCTGTTGGAAATGAGAGCTGTATCCAACAAGATGTCGCACGTGCCACAAAAAAACTACTTTTCTTGACTATTGGTGCCGGATTTTGTGTATTTGGACCCTCATAAGTCCCGGAAATTTTAACTTAAATCATGGATGCATGGCGGATATATTTATAAAATCTTGCCTTCTTCAAAACTTACTCCAAACAAGCCGTTTAAAATTTGTTAGTGATGTATTTTGTCTTCTTTACGTCAGCGGATATCTCCATATATAATAAGGTAGAGGGTTACCTGAAGAGCTTTGTGTAAATATGCCATTTTTATCCAGTTGTAGTCATAAGTTTGTTCTTTTTCTCTATCCAGAGGCAGACTGGCTTGTACTTGCATGCTAAAATACTCTGCTGTTGATATTTTTTAATAAAAAGTAGCATATAGTTCTAACTTATAGTTATCAGTAAACTCTATAGAAGTGCCAAAAACTACATTATGGCTGACGAGATGGAGAAAAAGTCGAAGGGGGCTTCGCCTGGAGAGTGGCTTCGGCATGTAAATAAGGCCGCCTTCAGAACGGCACATTCTGAAGATACGGTCAGCAAGTGGCTTGAATATGGTCTGTAAAACATAATTTATGCACATTTTTGACCAAAGCACCACCATTACATATAATGTTGACCATAAGGAAGTTTTTAAATATAGTAAAAAAAAAAAATCATAATATGATAGCTTTAATAGTTTCCAGTCATAAGGATGTGGTGATCTGAAATGACTATTAGACACATGTTTTAGACAGTGATAGACATGTGAACATGTGCCCACTCCACTTGTCACGCTCCTACGCCGCAGCGCCTGAAAGTGAGGGACTCATTGATTATTCATTCATTGGGCGGAGCACCCCCACCCCCTCGTGCTGACATGTAGTCCACTAACTGTCAATGTCACACTAAGCCAGCGTGTTGTTCATCAACGTTGGGAATCTCCTCCATGTCCGCGCGGCAGGTCTTCACCTCCAAGGCCGTAAACGGCGGCGATGGGAAGTCAAGTTGGGTCGACGTCAGTCCACTTAGGCAGCCCGCCATCCTACATGGCCGGCCGCAGGTCCACGCATCGCTTGCCACGTTCACCGCGTGCACAGTGCCGGCTTCCTGTCGCGCTCGTAGCCGCTTCCTCAACCTGCGTGACAGTGTCAAGAGAAGTCCCACCAAGAGCACGGTCAAGGTGGGGGCCCGGCCGGACATTCCATGGGTGCCCTTCACCTACGGCAAGGTAGACTGAGAGGTTAAAGGTACCAAACCTCATCGCTCTGTTATTCGTATCGTATATTGCTGGTTCGATGTGGTCTAATCTTTGACCGCTTGTGATTGAAATGTGATTGGTTCAGGATTAGGAAGTGTCTGTGGTAGACTGTTCTACCTCATGTCTAACTTCATTACACTCCAAAGATCGTTGAAACGGGAAGGCTCACTCCCAAGCATCAGTTTGTGAACGTTGTTTGGACTGATGGAGCTCCGTGTTTGGCGGCTTAGAGTGCGTCCCAGTGGATCAATGTGGTCGATGCGTGCTAATTTTAGCAACACTGGGTTTTCCGCTCTTGAGCAGCGCTTACTGCTGGCGGCTTGGTGAGGTCCTGCTCTTGTGTAACAGAGGTCACCATGATGAAGGCTCGTCCTTCTCTTCCTGCTTTTAGGTTGATGAGACAAAGCCATACTTGCTACTTAAAGGGAAACTGCCTTTTTCGAATGTTGCCTTTCGTTTACAATCATTATGAAAAACATGATGGATGTTTTTTTATTTTTTAACGCTTTCTCAAAAGTAAATAAATGCGATCAAAAGTCTGCTTACAATGGAGCCTATGGGAGCCGCTCTATTCTGCCTATAACCCCCTAAAAGCATCCAAACACCTCCATTATGGTTTTCTATACATGCTGTAAGTATATATGTAATATAGTAACAGGCACATTTATAATAACATTTAATACTTACGTTCATTTTAAGCGTAATATCAGTAATACTTGGTAAATATTCAAATGACGAAATGTATTGTTGGCGCTTTTTAGATGTTTTTTTATTGGGTTTTATGGGCGGAATAGAGGATCTCCCATTGGTTACGCTATAAGCAGACTTTTATTTACGAGTTAGAATGCATAAAAAATTAATGCCTCAAATTAACCTTCAGGCATTAATTTAAAAAATGCCTCAAGATGTGCGGTTTTTTTTTTCAACTCCATCACTGATTACTGCTCACTGCAGACTTCATGAGAGCCAACAAACATAATTAAACATCACTTACTGTACAATGTCTGCTGTCATTAGGATGCCGACTGCTAGAATGTTCCTTTATTCCCAATTAGTTGAAGGATGACTCATAATCCTTGCGAAGAAAAGGGGGGTGGGACCAAGCGTTTTTTCGTGTCGTTCTCGCCATTCCCAAGTCTAAATTGGCTGTCAAAATGTACCAACTTCTCAAAATACGTCTTTATTTTTCTACTATCCAGGGGAGAGGCATGATTTATGATCTACAATAAAGTTTGACGAGCAAGGAAACGAGGAAGCAGCTGACCAGTTGATCATGTCAACATTGACACACAAGCTTATGATCACGGCGCCGCTATAGTTTGTCTGCGTTAGCGCATATAATAACAATATCAGTAATACTTGGTAATATTCAAATCACAAAATGTAAATGTGGTATTGTTGGCGCTTTTTAGATGTTTTTTTTATTGGGTTTAATGGGCGGAATAGAGGCTCATCCAATGGTTATGCTATAAGCAGACTTTTATTTACTAGTTAGAATGCATAAAAAAAAATCCATCCATCATGTCTTTCATAATGATTGTGAACGATAGACAAAATTCCCCCCAAAAAGTGCAATTCCCCTTTAAGGGTTGCCATCCTACATTTCCGTCTTTTCAGTCTTATATATGTGTTTTAAATGTTGTAATCATGTTCTATAATATAGATGTCATATCATAATTTCGGTGTGTTTTTAAATCTATCTCTTCTTTGTAAGCCCTTGAGGGGGCGTGTTTCTATGCAACGCTGAGCGAGTAGGTAGGGGTTGGAGCCGACCCTTGACCTCTGACCAATCACAATAGAGTAGGTGTAGTGGCGGGATGAGGCTGTGTACATGCACTACAGATTTAATCCTACTTTTGTACACAACTTAATATTTATTGAGTATTTGTGTGATGGTCAACAATTTGGTAACAATTGGGGCTGCACGATTTTGAGAAAAAAAACCTAATTGCAAATTTTTTCTTAAAAATTAAGATTCAATTTGCGATTATTATATTTTATACATAAAAAGGCAAAAATATTGTTACTTTTAGACTGTCAATCAACATATACTTGTCTCAAAGTGCCACGCATTAGAACAATATGCAATAATTGACTATAAAAAATATTTGGCTTTATGCAGACCGACTCAGATCTTTTGTCTACATAATGCTCTTAAACTGAATAAATAACCAATAAAAACTATAGTTTATAATGTAATCATAATAATGCAATATAATAACGCAGGTAACCATTTATAGGAATTTAGACTTTTATTCCTCATTACTATAGAATTGTTTACAATTGTACTGTTATGCTAAATAAACGAACAAAATATTTAATTGCCTCATTTTTGTAAGGATAAATTTTATCTAAATAGATATTGAACATCTTAAAGTCCTTTTTTTCCCCCCAGTTAGAAAAATGAGTTCGGACGTTGTCTTTTTGTTTATTGCTTGATCACGACGCCATCTTCGCTCGTTTGTCCGTGTTTATGGGCTCATATTGCCCATCCAATTTGAGGATGAAACATTTCCACAACGGGATGTTTGGCTTTATATTATGTTTTTCTCCTAACATGTGTTACTTTGCGGCACTACTAACTGGCGGGTCGCGAGGATCTCTGTACTGTGAGTGTGTTGGCGGCGGCACTCCGCTCTATTCTCCGCCAAGACAAAGATTGTATATGACTTATAAGAGGGGTCACTTTGTTCAGTTAATTCTACTGATAAAAACGCATGGAATTGCTGAGAGTCTTGCAGAGAGTAAGACGTATTTCTTCCTGTTCAAAGTGAGAGAAGAACAATTGCGAGGCTCAATTTTGCTTGGCGAACATGGCTTTCACTCCAATACCGGTGCTGGCGAATAAAATAAAAAAAACCTCAGCCTCTTGCGGTTCTTTACTGCACTAAAAACCTTGATGTCGATTCAATTGTGATTAATCGTGCAGCCCTAGTAACAATCTAGTACACGTTGAGTGTCTCAAGGGTAAGTAGAACCAGCATGGCTCCTCCCAGTCACATGGGAATACACCTTTTATCCTTCCTGCCAATATACTGTATAAGTCAGGACTGGACCTGTGATAGCACAGCCAGGAGAGTGCAACCTTTGAACTCGATGTCAGTACTGTCCATCTGAGACGTGTCCTCTAAAGCAGTCATGTCTCCTCTCTTTAGGCCAATCCCCCTCCTGTTGTGGTGAATGCCGACAGTTTGGACACGCCCCCTTATGTGAGTGTGACACCTGACACTTCGATGCCTGCACAAAAAACACTTGCATCGAGTACACTCAGCGTATTCAAACTTATATCTAGGACACTTTTACAGGGAGTACAATTACATCTAGTGCACTCATACAGGAAGTGCTGTTACATTCAAGGCTAGTAAACTCATACTAAATATACTCTAGTATACACATCTGAAATATATTTACAGGAAGTACTCATACATCAAGTAAACTCATAATTAATATACCTAAAACAAGTATACTTCATTTAGTACACTTGCAGTAATAATAATAATATGAATTTATATAGCGTTTTTTTAGGTACTCAAAGATGCTTTACGTGAACTAAACAGACAGAAAAAAGCAACAGGACACTAAGATAATTACTCCTGCATCTAATACACTCAATGTAAATATACTTACGGGAAGTAGTCTTCCATCTAGTACACGCATCGTAAATATACTCATGGGAAGTACTTTCTGCATCTAGTATACTTGTGGTAAATATACTTACAGGAAGTACAATTACATTCAAGACTAGAAAACTCATAGTAAATATACAGTACTTACAGGAAGTACATTTACATCTACTATACTCTAAATAAATATACTCACAGGCAGTGTTGGGAAAATTCATTTTAATGTAATTAGTTCTTCCAAACACTTTCAAAAAATACATTTATTGACTAACCAAATTCCTCAATAAATTTTACTTTTTTTGAAAAACCTTCAAATATCTGTGAGTGTCTGCCTTTCAAAAGGCAGAGGCAGTTAAGTGACATGAGTAAGTGGAAATGGAGTTTGCAGTTAGCATTGAGTGTTGACTGTGTTCGCTGTGTGTTAGCGCTAGTTAATAAAGCTGAATAAAGAACAGGCCATATTTTAGTGTAACGGTAACACTGTTGTAACATTTTAAATGATAATTAACATTAACAATGAGTACACTTACAGTAAATACACTCAGAGGAAGTATGACTAACATTTATGGTTTGTGTGCATTTGTGCAGGTGAACGGAACCGAGGCAGACTACGAGTATGAGGAGATCACATTGGAGAGGGTGAGTTGGCTGCAGTCTAGAATTAACTTCTTCCAGCAGGTTCTGAAAGGTTGTAATGGACCACATTTTGACTAAAGACAAACAATATATTCATTAATGTTTTGAACTTTCCCTCACCCCTCTGTGGTCTTCAGGGGAATTCGGGTCTGGGCTTCAGCATCGCGGGCGGCATCGACAACCCCCACATCGGTGAAGACCCCAGCATATTTATCACCAAAGTCATCCCAGGGGGTGCCGCCGCCCAGGATGGACGGCTCAGGTGAGAGGAAGATATGGTGTGTGTTACCCCCCCCAGGCAGCGTGTTGCTTTCACTGTCTCATTGATAATAGAAGAGCCCAATGTCAGCTGATCACGATGATGATGCTCTCAGGTGTCTTGTCAGCAATGAGTACATAGTGGGTTATGGTGTTTGTCCACCAGGGGGTGATGGTGAAACTGAACATCAGTGAATGCTTGTGGTTCTTCAGGGTCAATGATGTCATCCTGCGTGTCAATGAGGTGGATGTTCGCGATGTGACACACAGTCGGGCAGTGGAGGCGTTAAAGGAGGCAGGCTCTCTAGTTCGACTGTACGTGCGTAGGAGGAAGCCTCTTTCTGAGAAAGTGATGGAGATCAAACTGGTGAAAGGACCCAAAGGTAAACAGTGAGCCCACCCAAAAAGCTCCATGTGATGATCTGTGTGATGGAGCGCTGCTGCTTCTCAGGTCTGGGCTTCAGTATAGCGGGTGGCGTGGGCAACCAGCACATCCCCGGTGACAACAGCATCTATGTGACCAAGATTATTGAGGGTGGAGCTGCGCACAAAGACGGCCGACTGCAGATCGGTGACAAACTCCTGGCTGTAAGGACTCTTCATCATCATCATCATCATTATCACCACCATGCTAGTTCAGTGTCATGTATATACAGTTATTTTCCAAATAGTGGTCTGTTGAAGTGTTTTAATGTTCATTGGGAACAAGGCAGATTATATTCTAAATCCAAATATATAGGAAAAACTGAACTATCTGTCATTACTAGACAAAAAATTAACATTTGCTTGTTTAGAAATAGCGGGGGTGTGAAGTTAACACAGTAGAGCTACTTCTTGCACCTTTACACAGGTGTTCTAGCTAACAGACTATTTCTTAGTTTTCTATTAGATAATGATCGGTATTGAAATTTTGTTGGTCTGAAACTAAGATTCTGCTTCCTTGTGTGTTTGTTCTGTTGAAACATTTACATTTTATTATTCAGCGTGCTTTGAAGGAGAATTGCACTTTTTTTAAAAAGGTGCCTACCCTTCACAATGATTATGAGAAACAAGACGACGTAAATAAAAGTCAATTTACAATGGAGCCAATGGGGGGTCCTCTTTTCTGCCCATAAAGCCCTCTAAATAACCATCCAAAAAGTGTCAGCACTCCATTTACATTTCGTGACCTGAATTTTAACTAAGTATTAGCGATATTGTTATAATTGCTAACGCAAACAAACTATTTTTAGCGGCGCATTGTCTCAGACCGAAAAGCTTGTTACTGCTCTATTGACTGGTGAGCTGCTGCATCGCCTCTGAGCTAGTGGAAGTTTATTCTAGATCATAAATAATGTCTCACCTGGACAGAAGAAGGATGAGGACGTAATCGACAAATTTGCCAACTTTGGCATCCAATTAGACCCAGAAATGTCAAAAGACACGAAAAGACGCTTGGTGTGTGTTGTTTCCACCCCCATTTTTTCTTCACGTGGATTATGAGTCATTCATCTAAACGGGAATATAGCAAGATTATATCAGTCGGCATCCCAGTGACGGCAGACTTAAGTGATATTTTATTATGTTTAGCTCTCATGAAGTCTGCATTGAGCAGTAATCAGTGATGTTGGAAAAAAGCTAACTTCGTGATGCGTTTTTTATAATTAATGCGCCGCGTTTGCTTAAAATGTGCAAAGTACGTAAATATTAGATATTATAAATGTACCTGTCACTACATTACATATATACTTACATCATGTATGTGAAACCATAATGGAGGGTTTTGGATGTTTTTTAGAGCGTTTTACAGGCAGAATAGAGCGACTCCAATTTGAGCGACACTCCGTTGTAATATTTATAATGCTTTTAAAAATAGATAAACATAAGTGAGCTTGTATTACATAAGTATGGTAGACGATAGGCAAAATTCGTCAAGTGCAGTTCCCTATAAGGCAACTGATCCATGATTCATGCTGTGTAAACCATGATGCTCGCAGTCGCGACTTCTTGTCTTCACAGAACCGTGCTGGAATTCAGTTTTGTCTGAAACTCAAGTTGTGTGTGTGTGTGTGTGTGTGTGTGTGTGTGTGCACAGGTGAACAGTAGTTGTCTAGAAGAAGTTAGTCATGAGCACGCCGTCACTGCCTTGAAGAACACTCCTGACGTGGTCTACTTGAAAGTGGCCAAACCCAACAGTGTCTTCATTACCGATACATTCGGACCTCCAGACCTCACCAACTGTGAGCTGCTTCTTGCCTCCTCCTCGCTGCCATCACCATGCTGTGACTCTGCCTCTTTTGTGTTGCAGCCTTCTCGCAGCATCTGGAGAACCATATCACTCCTCCTAACTTTCTGGCTCAGCCCCTCCCTTTGCCGGCCTCATCTGGACGCTACTCGCCGACGCCCAAGAGCATGCTGGGAGATGATGACATGTCACGGTATAAAATGCATTTAAACATGAACATTTTGTACCACTTTAAAGTTGCACTTCGCACACACACACACACACACACACACACACACACACACACACACACACACACACACACACACACACACACACACACACACACACACACACACACACACACACACACTTGTTGAACGTCATGTGTCCACTAGAGCAGTGGTTCTCAAATGGGGGTATGCGTACCCCTGGGGGTACTTGAAGGTATGCCAAGGGGTACGTGAGATTTTTTTAAAATATTCTAAAAATAGCAACAATTAAAAAATAATTTATAAATATATTTATTGAATAATACTTCAACAAAATATGAATGTAAGTTCATAAACTGAACATCAAATCAAGTAGGCTATTCCATTCATTACCATAAACCCAGAGTTTCCCCCATGCCATGATGGTTTGACCCTCACTAAAATGTCTGTCAAAAAGAACTGTGAAAAGAAATGCAACAATGCAATATTCAATGTTGACAGCTAGATTTTTTTTGGACATGTTCCATAAATATTGATGTTAAAGATTTATTTTTGTTGTGAAGAAATGTTTAGAATTAAGTTCATGAATCCAGATGGATCTCTATTACAATCCCCAAAGAGGGCACTTTAAGTTGATGATTACTTCTATGTGTAGAAATCTTTATAATTGAATCACTTGTTTTTCAACAAGTTTTTAGTTATTTTTATGTTTTTTTCAGAATAGTTCAAGAAAGACCACTACAAATGAGCAATATTTTGCACTGTTATACAATTTAATAAATCAATAAATTAATAAATGTTACTTCTTTATCTCTTTTTTTCAACCAAAAATGCTTAGCTCTGATTAGGGGGTACTTGAATTAAAAAAAATGTTCACAGGGGGTACATCACTGAAAAAAGGTTGAGAACCACTGCACTAGAGGGCACTAAAGTGATGAGATGATGAAAAGATTGAAAAGTGTACAAATTAAATGTAGACTAATGCAAATGTTTGCTTCCACAGGGAACCTAGGAAGGTGGTGCTGCATCGCGGCGCCACAGGTTTGGGCTTCAACATTGTTGGTGGCGAGGATGGCGAGGGCATCTTCATCTCCTTCATCCTGGCTGGCGGTCCCGCAGACCTTTGTGGGGAGCTGAGGAAAGGAGATCGCCTGGTGTCTGTACGTCACTAAAGACTAGGAGTGTGTCTGGTTACATTTGAACCAATACGAGTACCAAATCTACTTCAAAAATGGTGCAACGGTACCATAAAATAAAACATGCACATTTTGTGACAAAGTTGAACAGGCTAGTGACTAAAATATGATTGATATATAGTAATATAAGTAAGATATATTGATGACTATGATATAAATAAAAGAAGTAAGCGATATGTTAAAAAATAAGAAATAAAATATCCAACGAATTGTCATACATTTTGCAGTAATACAGAACACAGAAAATGTGCAAAAAAGACTCCCTAGGTCAGACTAATGTTTGATGATCAAAATTTCCGGTGTTCCTGAATGCAACCCCCCTCTAACAGTCACTGGTGCATAATGAGGAAGTGCTGTGTTGTTGTTGTGGCTACTGGCTAGTCTAGTATGGCTGTGTTATGAAGGCTGCTAATGGCGTGTTAAGGCAGGCAATGAAGGACGCTACATTACCTCCAAGAATGTTACTTGCACTGAGCTGAGTTTGTATTCACTTAGCGTCTGAATAAGGCACCAATAGCGGCTTCTTTGATTGGTCCATGTGTGCTCGCTTGTAGGTAAATGGCGTGGACCTTCGCAGCGCCACGCACGAGCAGGCCGCTGCCGCCCTGAAGAACGCCGGGCAGACAGTGACCATCATGGCCCACTACAGGCCAGAGGGTGAGGGGCGTCAAAGTCACGTGACTGTCACGGCGTAAACATGTTGGTGACGTGAAGGTGCGCTGGTCTTTCAGAGTATGGGCGCTTTGAGGCCAAGATCCACGACCTGAGAGAGCAGATGATGAACAGCAGCATCAGTTCTGGTTCAGGTTCCCTGCGGACCAACCAGAAAAGGTCGTTGTACGTCAGGTGAGGCTCTGGAAAGTTCTCATATGTCCGTGCACAGCCCCTAACCGCGTTTCCCACCACCCCCAGGGCTCTCTTCGACTACGACAAGACCCGGGACTCGGGTCTTCCCAGTCAGGGTCTGGACTTTAAGTTCGGAGACATTCTTCATGTGGTCAACGCCTCTGACGATGAGTGGTGGCAGGCTCGCCAGATGACGGCCCGCGGCGAGGCGGAGGATGTTGGCGTGATCCCCAGCAAGCGGAGGTGGGTCCTAGGTCAGCTGACCGCTGTGACCTCGTGGGCGCCTTTTGACCTTTTGACATTTGACCTGGCAGGGTGGAGAAGAAGGAGCGAGCCCGCTTGAAGACGGTCAAGTTCAACCCGAAGTCTCGTGAGCGAGGGGTGAGTGACGCTAACGATGTAACCGCATGTCGCTGACCTGTCGGCGTCTCGGCTCCGCCTCCAAGCGCCGCCATCACGCCAAACGCTACGCTGGCTAACGTCCCTGAGCAACACCTGCATGCCCACCTACCCCCTCGACTGTCTGGTCCCCCCACCCTTATCACTCACCTGGAGCATGTGACATCATCATGTCACAAGCCCCGCCTCCCTCAACCTACCTGACTGACTTAAACATGCACAACTGTTGCTATGGTGAGTGAGTGTGTTGTGTGTGTGTGCTCCTCTTCCTCACCTTCATCCTCTCTACATCCCCCACTGCAACTGACTGACGAGAGTTTGACCTTGACGTGACGTGCTCTTCCTCCACTTCCTGTAGTCGCTCAGTGACAAGCGTAAAAAGAGCGTCTTTCCCAGAACGTTCCTCTTCTACAAGAATCGGGAGACGAGCGAGCAGGAGAGCAGCGACTTGGAGCGTGAGTATGGCGCCACCGGGGGGCGCTGCGTTGGCCAGCTGACGGGTCAGCGACAGGAAGAGAGATCAGCCGGGTGACCTAGTTGTCACGGCAATGGGGCCAGCCCACAAATATTTTACAATTGGACCCTCCCTCACCTCCCCCGTGCTCCCAAAAATGGCCGCCACGCGTTGCGTCTGCTCTCTCGCTCTGTCGCTGAAACGCAGTAACCTTTTCTTCTTTTTTGTGCTTCTTCTTCTCTTGTCGCCTTCAGGACGTCACCGACATGCTCCTCGCCAAGGGACTCAGTAAGTCGCCTCAAGCCCCGCCCACCTGTGTCCACCAGCAGTAAATTAGTTATGACTAAAACTGCGTCTCAAATGGAATACTTTGAATACACTGTGTACTTAGTTGCTGAGTGTGTGAGTCTTGACTGTGTAGTACTGTCATTACACACTTACTGAAATAATACCACAATATTTATATTTTCTCCTTTTAATGTTGAATTGTACCCACTCAGGCTAACTGCTCCCCTTCTGCTATGTAGCCAAGAAGGCACTTAAAATGCAAAGTCTCAATTAGTGCACTTGTGTACTTACACTTAGTATTTGAGTGTATAAGTATGTTCATACTGAGAAGTGCTTTAAAATGCAGTACACTACTTAGTGGAAGGGGAGGGACAATTCACCAAAAAAGGGAGAAAAATATTGTAGTATTGCAATCTTAGTAAGTGCATAATGATGGGGATGAATTTGTGAGAGTACTACAATGTCAACAGTCACACACTCAGCTCAGTACACTGCAGCAGGGGTCTGAAACTCAATTTACCTGGGGGCCGCTGGAGGCAGAGTCTGGGTGAGGCTGGGCCGCACCAGGTTTTCCACGTTGAAAAAAATTCACATTTTCGCAAATTTTTTTTAAGCACAAAATATGATGAGAAATAAACAAATTAAGAATTAATAAGAAAATAAGTAAAAATACATGTTTGGGGATATGGAGTGTATTTTAATTTCTCCTGGTGTCACTGTTGTGTTTAGCCAACGCACGGAGAACGTCATGTCCGCAATGTGCTTCATTTTCTGCAGCGTCCTTTATTTTTTACCCTCGATGTTGATGTCCTTCATGACACCATGGCATTTGTAGATGGTTCAAAGTACCGGGATAGCGAGTGCAGAAAGGCGGCTGCTCCTGCAGTGTTATCTGCTGTTACACGCAAAAGAAGCGGAAAGGACAGCGCGCCAGTTACCATGAATTGATTAACGTGGACCCCGACTTAAACAAGTTGAAAAACTAATTCGGGTGTTACCATTTAGTGGTCAATTGTACGGAATATGTACTTCACTGTGCAATCTACGAATAAAGTTTCAATCAATCAAAGCGCTGTTGTTGTAAACATAGTAATAAAAGACAGAATCAAATACAAATATTTGTAGTGTTCATGGTGTGAGGCAATGCAAATAGCACCATGCATATACAAAATAATGACCCACAAATAACGGTGTGACCCTATACTTGGTCCGGGTTATTGGGGACAGTTTTGTGATTTTGTGCCTGAGCCTTTTGTTGCAGTGCCTTTTGTGTTCTGTTGAAACCGTAGTTTTTGTTTTTTGGGATCCACCACAGTAAGCCATGACATATACGCATAATGTCCCGCTTGGTAGCAACTTTGAAAAAAATGTTTGGAAGTGTTTTGAGCGCAGGGCGCTGGGACGAATGTCTGCGTGTGCCCAACAGAAACGAGGCAGCCAGCCAGGCAGGGAAGAAAACTCTCCGTGGCAACGCGGCTGTAACGTTTACTCCATGGAGAAATGCTTCTCTGCTTGCATCAAGCTCGGTCCATGTCCCGCCCCCGAGAGCCTTACGCCCCATTGTGATTGGTCGGCCCGTTGAGCTCCACACACAACAGTGTCAAGTGCCATTCATGTAAAACTCGAGGGCTCCACTAACAATAGACTTTCATATTAAGGCGTGGGCCGCGAGTTTGAGACCCCTGCTGTACTAAGCACACTTATTGTGACGAGTGTTTACCTTTCAAGTGTACTGATGCAAGTGTTCTATTTGAGACACTTTTTTAGTTCCTGGTGGACACCCCTGCTCCCCCCACACTCCCCACCTCCGCCAGGCGTCGTCTTCGTCCTCGTGGTGTTGTCCCCGCTGCTGTCTCCAGGACCTCCTCCAGGCTCCGCCTCCTGCTGCCATGTTTTACTCCCACAGCCCCCATGTTGAAGTGCAAAGCATGACGGGAGGCGTGACATGTGACTTCTTGTCTTTCAGAACACGTCACCTCGAACGCCAGCGATAGCGAAAGTAGCTACCGTAAGTGTGGCGCCGCCGCCAACATGGCTTCGCGTTACTGTAATGGTGCTGACCTGTTTGTGTTGCAGGCGGACAGGAGTGTGTCATTTCCTATGAAGCCGTCAGTCAACAGAAAGGTAACAGCTTGCTTGATTGCCGCCATGTTGGACTTTTCTCATGTCATCTCGGTGTTCTGCAGTCGACTACGCGCGGCCCGTCATCATCCTCGGGCCCATGAAGGACCGCGTCAACGACGACCTCATCTCTGAGTTCCCAGACAAGTTTGGATCATGTGTCCCACGTGAGTCGAGCGACACGCCGCGTTCTGTTTGTGTGCGTCGGCGTCTGACGGCAGCTCGTGTGTTTGGCGAACAGACACGACACGGCCCAAGCGTGACTACGAGGTGGACGGTCGGGATTATCATTTTGTGGCGTCCCGCGAGCAGATGGAGAAGGACATCCAGGAGCACAAGTTCATCGAGGCGGGGCAGTACAACAACCATCTGTACGGAACCAGCGTCCAGTCCGTCCGAGAGGTGGCCCAGAAGGTAGACGTTGCCTTCCGCCACATTGTCGCCCTCTGCTGCCCACAAATGCTAACGCACTCTTTGCGGCCCAGGGTAAACATTGCATCCTGGATGTGTCGGGCAACGCCATTAAGCGACTCCAGCTCGCTCTTCTTCATCCGATCGCTGTCTTCATCAAGCCCAAGTCGGTGGAGAACATCATGTGAGTGACGCACGCCTGCCCACCCCCCCTCCTCACCCCCACTTCAGTGGATCTGTATGTTAAAGTTGAAGTACCAAAATGATTGTCACACACACACACACACACACACACACACACACACACACACACACACACACACTAGGTGTGGTGAAATTTGTCCTCTGCATTTGACCCAACCCCTTGTTCACCCCCCTGGGAGGTGAGGGGAGCAGTGGGCAGCAGCAGTGGGCAGCAGCGGTGGGCGCGCCCGGGAATCATTTTTGGTGATTTTAACCCCCAATTCCCGTGTGATGTGGGCCTCCTGCAGGGAAATGAACAAGCGGCTGACAGAGGATCAAAGCAGGAAGACGTTTGAACGTGCTGCCAAACTGGAGCATGAGTTCACTGAGCACTTCACAGGTAAATGGACTCTTCTTTTGAAAACTGTCCAAAAATGTCATGTGTGTGTGTATATATGATTGCAGCCATTGTGCAAGGAGACACACTGGAGGAAATCTACGAGCAAACTAAGCAGATCATCGAGGACCAGTCGGGTCCGTTCATATGGGTCCAGTCCAAGGAGAAGTTGTGAACACCGCCCACTTTTATTTTGAAAATTCCACCTGCCCTTCACCCCCCCCTTGTGGGACATTCTTGGACACCCTGAAGGACCTAAAAAGACATCTCTTTATTGTGTGGTCGACACAAAAAGCAACTTTGCACGTCGGAGCATTAAGAGCGTGCCCCCCTCAACCCCCATCTCACCTGCACTCCTCTGCTGCCACTAGAGGGCGCTGTCTGCTTTTTACTGCTCACATTAACCCTTTAATGAGGACAAAATGGTGGAATTGAACATTATACTTCAAAGTTTACTAAGAGCTCTTTAAATTCTCAATAGAGTTGTTGCAGTGACCTGCAGGTGGCATCGTAGTGCAGGACAAGGATTTTAAAGGAGCTAAACTGCCTATTTTGTTATAAAAAGTCTATATTGAACTCTGCATTATCACTAATCTTTATTTTGATCACTTCCTGCCTTTTTTTAACCTAATAAAATCTGTTGAAGCTGTATCCACGGAGACAAACATGTTTACTAGCAGCTTTTATTGTGAACAGCAAACATTGGAGTGTCTTCAGTAGCTCGACGGGAAGTGGAGAAATAAATTACAACTAAGAAATAATCCCATAAAAACATCTCCACTTCAAACATTAAAAAAAGTTAGAAAACATTTTTACACACAACCCTGCAGTATTTACATGCTAAGCTTCATCCTCCCCCTGTGGTTGGCCAATCAGCAGCTGCTGTTCTTGAACTCTCCGTTCTCTGTGATTGACAGCTTGGTGGGGTTGCCGGGCGACAAGCCATTGCGGAGGTTCCCCGAGCCGTAGCGCTCCTTCACTTGTGTCAGCGCCGCCATTAGACGTGAGTTTGTAGCGTCCAGCGAGCAGATCCGCTTCTCCTGATTGGACAGACAAAGTGGCGAGGCAGCAAGTCAGGCTGACAGCTAAAACAACGTGTCAGGTTCAAATCTCATCGCAACTAAAAGGCAATTTGTATTCCTTTTTCCTCAGAGGTCATCGACGCATTCCAACCTAATTAATCGAATCGGTATCGTGTGTCCTTGAAACTAGCATCTTTTTATGCTGCGATGTGGTTATGACCTGACATGAAGTAACTCAAATCGAACAAACTAGGAAGCAACAAAAGCCAACATTTGAGTTGGGCAGGGCCAAACCAAAAAAAAAACAACACCCACACATCTGCAACCTGTCTAACAAACATGATGCTAGGCTGCTGCATGATCGGCTGAACAGGTTAGAGATGTGTTGTGTCAGTCAGGGAGGGGGCGGGGTTTCAGTTACTTGCCTGCTTTGTTTATTTTGCGTCCGTTACTGACCTGGAATCAGTCAAGAGACAAAGCAGCACTGCTTCATCATCATCATCACAGTCACGTGATGATGATGATGGTTCCTGTATGACGTACCTGAGCATCAATGACTTCCTGTTTAGCTTCAATAACTTCTTGCATCTCTGCGTGGTCACGCTTTAGCTCCTCCTCCACCGCCATCAACCTGCACGCACACAGAGTGGTAAGGTGGGGGGGGGGGGGGGGGACATCGGGCTAATGTAGGGGTGGGCATGACCTAACCTGCAGAGGATGTTCTTCATCTGCACGTCCTTCTCTTCTTGCTGACGCCTGAGTCGCTCTTCGCTGTCGTCAAGGCGTGACTTGTAGTCGAGGAGGAGCGTCTTCATGGAGAGTTCCTGGGCGACCAGACGCCGTTCGTACTCTCCCAGGCGCTGCCCCGACACCCGCAGGCGCTCTTTCAGCCGCCATATCTCCAGCTCGTACTGCCAAGGGGGGGCGCAGTCAAGTTTTGAGGATCGGCTCTCTTTTTACAAAGTTAAATCACTTCCTGTTTACCTTCTCAGAGTTCTTGCCCTCCTCACGGTTCCGCCCCCCTTCATCCTCGCCATCATGGTGGTCCTCCTGGAATTGACCGTTGCTGAGCACCCAAGCTGCCGTCCTCTCCACAGGAGACATGGCTGCTGCTGCTGCCGCCGCCTCCGCCTCCGCCGGGGACGCCACCTGTCACGTTCCCACAAGTTTCTTATAGGGTGGACAACCTGAGGTCAATCAATTATTACCTGCTGCTTGGTGCCGTCTCTCAGAGGCGGGGCAATGGCGTCCCCACAGCAGGGGGACGCTGGATTGGCTGTCGGCGTAAGCTCTGTGGTGGTGGCGCTGCTGCTACGGCGTGAGGTGCATTGTGTCTTGGTCCCGCCCCTTCCCCGGCTCTGTTGCTCCACCTTCACAATGTGGGCGGTGCCCGTCGTTGCCATGCCCTGTCGAGGGATGGCGATTGCTGTCATGGCGCACGGCGGGAGCTCAGGGGGCCCATGGCAGCACAGCGTGGAGCTGCGAGCGCTGCGTTTGCTGCCAGACCCGTCCAGGCTGCTGTCGGACGCCACTTGACCTTTCACCCCCTGCCGGCTGCCGTCCGAGCTTCCGCTGCTCAGGTTCTCCGAGCTGGACGCGGAGTGGGCGGCGGGGTTGCTCAGGTGGTAGACGGGGTTCTGGAAGGAAAGCGGCTGCAGGCTGCGTTGATGCTTGACTGGCGGCTGCAGCGGACGCCTGGTCTGCGGCGCGCTCTGCGGCTGAGCGTCTCTGGGCGGAGCTTTGCTTTGTGGCGCCGCTAACTGGGGGGGGTTTGCGGTTGCAACTGAGGCCTGGGAGCCTGCCCTGTTGAGATGGGGCGGGGCCTCAGGCGTCCTCTGAGCGTCCTGCAGGTCCACCATAGAGACACTGCGGCCACCCGCCGGCGTCTCGTCTCGCTCCTCCTGGTCCAAAAAACCGGCGGCACTGCAAAGTTTCTGCTGGGCCGGCGGGGAGCGAGACCCTCGAACGACAGCCTTCGCCAACTCGCCGCCAGGACATCGGCTGCACGAGTCGGCAGAAAGTGAGGTCAGTGTCAGCACAGAGTAAAGACTTACCGTATTTTTCAAAGTATAAGTCGCTCCGGAGTATAAGTCGCACCGGCCGAAAATGCATAATAAAGAAGGAAAAAAACATAAGTCGCACTGGAGTATAAGTCGCATTTTTGGGGGAAATTGATTTGATAAAACCCAACACCAAGAATAGACATTTGAAAGGCAATTTAAAATAAAGAATAGTGAACAACAGGCTGAATAAGTGTACGTTATATGACGCATAAATAACCAACTGAAACGTGCCTGGTATGTTAACGTAACATATTATGGTAAGAGTCATTCAAATAACTATAACATATAGAACATGCTATACGTTTACCAAACAATCTGTCACTCCTAATCGCTAAATCCCATGAAATCTTATACGTCTAGTCTCTTACGTGAATGAGCTAAATAATATTTGATATTTTACGGTAATGTGTTAATAATTTCACACAAGTCACTCCTGAGTATAAGTCGCACCCCCGGCCAAACTATGAAAAAAAACGGCGACTTATAGTCCGAAAAATACGGTACTCTGACTGGCCAGCGGATTGCTCACCTGTCTGACGGGTCCTCGAAGATTCGCTGCAGGCCCGAGGACAGACTACCGCTCATGTTGTGGGCGGAGCTATGGTGGTCCTGGAAAGGACGCAGCTGCTGTTGAATGGGCGTGGGGGCCGCCAGGCTGCGAGAAATGTCTCCCAAAATTCTCGGCAATGGGCCCAGCTTGGCGACGGTGGCCTGCAGGAAGGAATTTTCACGCTGGCGTGTCGTATTTTGCGTGTGCGTGTGAGCGGGCGGCACCAGGATGCGGTGGTGGTGGTGGGGAGTGGAGCACCGAGACCAAGATGGTGGCCAGACAGGAAGTGAAGAGAAGGAGGGAGGGACACAATGAAGGAAACTTAATGGAATCAAACTGAAAGACGACTCATGCTGCGTTAGGTCACATGGGTGAAGGGGGCGGAGTTAGGCCATGCTTTGATGAATGAAGGGACAATGGGTCAAACCTACCTTGTCCAGCTGAGAGACCACATCCCACAGGAGCGCGTGAAGCAGGGACAGCTCTCGGCCGAGGTCCACATAACCCTCGAAGCCCGGCGTGCTGGACAGCGTCTCGGCGTTGGAGATCTCCGTCAGGAACCGCATCATTCCCGCCCACTCGTGCTCTAAGAAGTCGTTCATGAAGGACATGTACTCTTCCTTGGTCCCGAACCTGCGCGATACGTAACAGGGACATCCACTGTCACCATGGCAACCTCTGGACCTGATGAGAAGGAACTCGGGAGCAGCCTACTTGGCGAAGTTGGCCAGGTTCTGGATGACTTTGGCAATGAGAGTGAGGGTTCGAGACGTGCGCTCATCGGGATATTCCTGCATCAGCTGGAACAGCGACGGCGACATGATGGCGGGACACAGGAAGCGCAGGAAGAGCGAGGCGCTGATCAAACGCTTGCTGATGTCCTGCTGGTGGCCGCGAGCCGCGCACTGCTGCGTCCACGCCGCGAACACTTCCTTCAACTCGCGGGGGAACACGCTGCAACACACAGGAAGTCAGGACCTAACGCAGGAAGTGAGGCCCTGAGCAACAAAATGGGCATGGTGGCGGTTGCCATGGTACCAGTGGGAGTTGATGATCTTGCAAAACGCCAACTCGCAGCACATCTTCAAGTTGCTTTGATGCTCGGACAAACTGCTGCTGGAACATCGACTTGGATCCACCTCGCAGTTCTCGTCTGACTCGTACAAGGCTCGGATGAACTCACCTGGACACGCACACTCAGCTTATCTTTCATATGACAACGATTACGCTAGGGCTGCACGATTAATCAACACTGAGGTTTTATTAGCGCGATAAAAAACCGCAAGAGGTGGAGTTTTTTTCCCTTTTTCTTCATTTCATTTGAGTGACAGACATGTTCGCCAATGAGAATTGTTGAGCCTGGTGTCCTTTGCCTTCTGGCCAATCAAAAGTGTTTAAGGAGACAGCAAGTTTGTGTGCGCTGCAGTGGAGGAAGCCTTTACGCTAATTACTTTAACAGTAGATTTAACTGAACGCAGTGAGCCCTCTTTAGTCATTCACAATCTTTTGTCTTGTCGGGGGGCGGACAGCAAGACTGCTGGCTTACACACACAGGATTCACGGACATCGTGTCCGTCGCCACTCGCCATTAAGAAGTTCCGCAGAATAACAATAATGGAGGAAAATATGATTACAAAGTCAAAATGTACCGTTGTGGGAATATTTCAGCTTGGACAAACGAGCGAGAATGATCATGTGATGGCAATAAACAAAGACAACTCGCTGTATTTTAGTTTGATATTTACTAAAGTTAAATTTTTGCTTACAGAAATAGCTCACTTTTATTGTTTTGTTTATTTAGGATAAGTAAAAGGTATTTACCTTTCAATTACAGTACAATAAAAATAATTCTACAGTAATGAGAAATAAACGTTTATATCCTTTTAAATGGTTACTTGCATTATTATTATACATTGTGATTACATTAGAGCAGCAGATAATGCTTGTGCTTCCTCCTAGTGTGTGAATGTTGTCTTGTTGTCTGTCTGTGTTGGCCCTGCCATGAGGGCGACTTGTCCAGGGTGACCCCGCCTTCCGCCCGAGTTAAGTTAAAGTTAAAGTACCAATGATTGTCACACACACTAGGTGTGGCGAAATTTGTCCTCTGCATTTGACCCATCCCCTTGTTCACGCCCGGGAATTATTTTTGGTGATTTAACCCCCAATTCCAACCCTTGATGCTGAGTGCCAAGCAGGGAGGTGATGGGTCCCATTTTTATAGTCTTTGGTATGACTCGGCCGGGGTTTGAACTCACAACCTACCGATCTCAGAGTGGACACTCTAACCACTAGGCCGGAGTGCAGCTGAGATAGGCTCCAGCACCCCCCGGGACCGCAAAAAGGGACAAGCGGTAGAAAATGGATGGATGATTACATTACATTATAGACTCTGAACAGTTTTTATCGATTATTTCTTCAGTTTGAAAGCATGATGTAGACAAAAGCTCTGAGTCTGCATAAAACCAAATATTTTTTAAAGTCAATTATTGCATTTTGTTCTAATGTGTGACACCTTGAGACCAGAATATGTTGACTGACAGTCTAAATAACATGTCTTCCTTTGCTATTTTATGCATTTTTATGTATAAAACAACAATTGCAAAGCGAATCGCAATTTTAGAGAGAAAAAACGCAATTAGGGTTTTTCTTAAAATGGTGCAGCCCTAGATCACGTGACGAAACCACACACGTGTGGCGTGTTCTCACCAAGCGCGTCGTGCAGGTAGGCGTGTCCGACCAGTTTGAGGAACTCTTCGATGGCTTTGGTCGCCAGCGTGTTCTCCCGGAAGATGAGGACCTGGTGGTCGGCACAGCGGTCCACCTCTGACATCACCAAGTCGGTCAGGAAGTCCTGAGGGAACCAGAAGAAACGCCATGATTGTACAGTGCCGCTGAGCCGATAGGCTGTGGGGGGGCGGAGTCTGACCTTAGCCTTCCCCGTGCTGTGCAGGATGTGCACGAGGGCGGCAGCCATTTCCTCCTTGTTCTTGACGCTGATGACGGGCTCCAGCACGGAGCACAGCGTGCTGTAATCGTTGGTGATGAACTCGGCGAACTCCTTGTACTGCTCCATGGGGAGGATGGCGATGGTCTGGAAGCGCGACTTGATGCGGAGGGAAGGTCCGCCCCCTTTGGCCTTGGCGGCGGTGGGTGTGCTTAAGGGGTACCACCTCTCCACATACTGCCGCCCCGTCACGCTGGCCAAAGGAATATTGACCAGCCCGACGTAGTTATTTTTGTCCTTCTTCTTCTTCCGATCCACGTCGCGGTACACGTGCACAGTGATGCTGTGCACGGCGGGCAGGTCAGCCAGGTGGAAGTACTCTCCCCAGAAGAGGCCATCTTGGCGAGGCTTGCTGGTGGTGCGGGCATACAGGACGTCATCCAAACACAGCTCACAGAAGTACTTCTTTTTGGGGGGCAGGTCTTTCGCCTCAATGATCCACAGCCGAAGAAGATGCTCCGCCCTGCGACAATTGTCCTAGGAAAGCAAACGCCGTTTTAAGAGGCGTGCGGCGGCGAGGACATACTTCACTCACCTTGTTGGGCTGGACGATTCTCCTTAGGTTCTCCATCCACTTGTCTCGCTCCGTCGACGATGGGCAGCTGAAGCACTTGGTCCCACCTGAGTGGGTCACCTGACAGGAAGGAGGTGGAGCAAACAGCTTTGACATCATCTCGTGGTAACGAAGAGGCAGGCTTCGCTAACCTCGAAGCAGAAGTCCTGACCCAGAATGCTGCTGTGCACAGGCTTGACTATCACTTCGTCCTCCATGTTGAGATCCAACGCCTCCAACGC
>NC_084746.1:42274409-42286909 GCF_033978785.1 Entelurus aequoreus | reverse complement strand
TGCATTCGGGCGGTAGGCGGGGTACACCCTGGACAAGTCGCCACCTCATCACAGATACTGTATATGTACACGTATAAATAAAATAAATCCTTGAATTTCAGTGTTCATTCATTTACACATAACACTCTCTACTCATTGTTGTATTTGAAAGTGCAATGCTTTGCAGCCAGTAGTACAGCCTTTGAAGGAGCGTAGGTATTGGCAGTGTTATATTCTGGGTTGGAGTCAATAACCAGGCAAGGTGACGAAGTCACGTCTCTTTACTTCATACTTCAGAACTGACTCCCACACTTGCCGTCAGGGTGCGCAATACAACGTAAACAGTTGGCCAACCAAAAATTAACCACAGAACACTAGTGTTCTATGGTTACTTTTTTCCAAGCGGACGTGACGACAGGCTGTCCTCACTCAAGTCCGCACGGACCTGGAGGGGGCATGCCTTAAGTTCGGCTGGAAATCGGGATAAATTCGGGAGAATGGTTGTCCCGGGAGATTTTCGGGAGAGGCACTGAAATTCGAGAGTCTCCCGGAAAATTCAGGAGGGTTGGCAAGTATGGTAAGCAGCCGCCAACTTCTTTTCCCCCCGTAGAAGAAGTTCTTCTTCTATGGTAAGCAGCCGCCGACTTCATTTTCCCCCGTAGAAGAAGAAGCGCTTCTAACCCAAAAATGGCTCCTATTAAGAGACACGCTTACGACGCAGAGTTTAAACTTAAGACGATCAGTCACGCAATAGAACACGGGAATAGAGCAGCGAGAGAATTTAACATAAACGAATCAATGGTGTTTGATTGGGACACTGAAGAAGAAGAATTCGAGGGATTCGTGGATGAGGAATAACTCCATAAAGTGAGCTTTACATGTTTATTTTGTGTGCTGTGTTGTGTGACTAACGTTTGAGCAACGTTGAGTTATTGATATTGTTATTGCTCTGCACTATTTCGAGTGTTACTATATTGTGATTGTACTAACGTTTGATTTACCGTAACAGTATCACTGTTTTTTACGTGTTTATTGAACCAGGTAAAAGTTCCCCTCCACTATGTGGTATAAATGTTCCACTACATGTTATACCTCGCTGTTGTTAAAAGATAAACAAAACACCACGTCACTGACTTTACCTCGGGGAAAATAATAAAACAGCTGTTTATTCATTTTGTGAGTGAACAGAGTTTTGTAATCTATTAATAAAGTTTGACTGACCTATCTGACTGTTTTGTTGACATTCCCTTTAGCGCAGCTCCATCTAATGGATGCATAGGTGCGCCTTGTATATGAACAAAGTTTTGAAATATGCTATTCATTGAAGGTGCGCCTTATAATCCGGTGCGCCTTATAGTGCGAAAAATATGGTAATTGACTGTTGATTTGCTTGTATGTTTGTAATCATGAAAATCAATAAAACAGATCAATAACAAAATAAGAGTGTCAACTGTGTATGGATTTTTTTGTGAAACTTCACTTCCCATACTTTTCTCCTCACTGGGTTGCAGGGAAAGTGATGCAAAAGCTTCCCACAGTTTTTACGTGCGGAGCAGCCCCATGCTGCACAACAAGGCATGTTTACATGGCAAAAAAATGATTCAATTAAAAGAGAAGTCGAATGAGGAAGTGGAATGTACGCATAGCTCCAACACTGTGGCCAGCTCAAAGTTGGTACCCCTCTGTTGTCACGTGAGGGGTTTGACCAATCATTTGAGGCTTGTCTGAAACTGAATTGTCCATACCCTCTTTAGACATGGCTCTGGTCTTACCTAACTTGATGGGGCCCTCTGGCTGAAAGTCAGGGAACTGTCCCTCCGAGGGGACACTGACGGTCCTACGAAGGCTGCGAGCCTTTGCTGCGTCCGATGTCTTCTCCTGGGCCTCATTTTGTGGGGGTGAAAGGGCTGCATTATTCAGACGGGACTTGAAGACCACATGATGATGTCTTTGTCTCACCTGCTCATCCTTGCTGACTATAAGGAGCTGGCTGTCCGTCAACAAGCACAACTTCTTCTCCCACATGGCACCGTCTAAATATGGACTCTGGCCACACGAGAGGCGGTGGGCCGGAGGACCCTTGACATCTGAAACACAAACGCCATAATTAATTCAACTGCAGGTCAGGGTGCACCTGTAAGAGGCACGAGTCTGAAAAGATGCCTTAACTTGCAATGGAAATTTTAAGAGTTGGCCTGACTTCTTTTCTTACTTAAGAACCGCACCTTCAAAACTCCACAAAGGAATTGGATCTTAAACGTCCGCATAAGTACAGGAGCTGTTAGTCCGTGTCAACAAAAGGCAGGAAGTACAGTACAGGCATCATGCTGCAGGTGGTCTTACGTAGCATGATGCCACCAAGACCTGCATAGAGCTGTGGACACGCTTCTTTATGATGATGACTGAACACACAACCATTTGAGAAACTTGACTCTTTTCAACCTCACTGGGAATGTTGGCCACCTGTTCTCACACATGCGTGCCCAGCACACACAGGCTGCTTTGTGTGACAACCAGCAGCAAGCAGGTCTTCTCCCCATAGCAACCAGTAAACATAGCAGACATCAACCAATCAGAGTACTGAAACATTGCGTCATAACTTTATCAAGATGGATGGGATGGGATAGGCGGGGGGCGGATGTCCTCTGAGAATAGCAATGGGTGTGACCCTGACACACACACACACACACACACACACACACACACACACACACACACACACACACACACACACACACACACACACACACACACACACACACACACACACACAGTAAGTACATTTCAAATTTGAGTTGTGTGTAGCAAAAAGCATCCCATTGATTTTTGTGTTTTTGTGAAAATGTCAAGAGTATGTCAGCATGTGATCAATGACACGGGTCATGTGACACGGAGGGGAACGATGGCCTGGCCTTTGTTTCAAATGAAATAACTTCAGCCTTGTATCGACCTTACTCTGCCCTTGCATGATGGGTTGGCGTGGGAGGAGTGGTCAAAGGTCCAAAGCTGGGACTCAGGACTCGGATCAAGCGAGTCATGTGACCTGACCCTGATGTTTTATTGAGTGATGCTTGCTGAGTCATGTTTCCTAGCGAGTGGCTAGCAATAGTGTTAGCAAGTTGGAAAAAGAGAAGAGTGCCAATGTGAGAAGTTACAAAAGGTGGTCGTGCCCTACAGGGAGTAGGTCCTACCAGACATTCCTTCATCAAGGTCCACACTTCTGCTAGTCCTTTGCCAGAAGCGCCAGATGGATTGTCTGTCTGGGTCTGGCTGTGCCTTCTGGAGTGGCATCATTTCCAGGACACAGGAAGTAGCGTGCTCTATATGAAGAACGTTCAGTATAGTGCGCAGATGTTCGGTCCCCGCTGGGAGCAGACCGTCACGCTGACTCAACCTTAGTGGCTCTGTGCTCGGCTCTTCACATTCTGCGGCAGCCATCTTGGCACATTTTGTCAGCAGATAGGTTTCCAATGGCTGCTGCGAAGGCGTCCTCCTGAACAGGCACTGACGCTTAGTCGTTCTGGGCCTCTGGACCGAGCCAAACATGGTGGAGCACACACCATCAGCTATCATCAAGCTGCTTCACACCGGCAGTCACTGTGCCTTTTCAACGACTTCCTGTCAGGAAGTGTGGCATCAAGGGGCCAATCTGGTTCTAGCAGGCTGTGGTTCCTTTGTGAGCAGGAAGTGAGACGATGTTGATTTGATGACAAGGGTGAATGAAGGTGGCGTCTAAAAGCTTCTTCCTGTCAGACAAGCAGCTACTTCATACATGTGATCGCATCAGAGACACCATGTGACCACTGGAGGGTCAGCTGAGTGTGAACGCCATGTGACATGGCAGCCCTCAAAGGCCATAAAGGCAAACAGAAAGTCCACTTCACACCGGCAGCCTCCAGAGTGTAACCCTAGGCTGGTTGAGAGCTGCCATCTTGGTATGCGCACCTGTGCAAGAGTGCGTGCATGTGACGCACAATCATTGCTATTTCCTGTCACTTCCTGCTCCAGGAAACCCCCATTGCGGCAAAAGGAAACAATAAGACACAGTAGTAAATATAGAAGGAGAGGGCCTCTCCAGTGCTTTGGTGGGTCCAAGACCTCCATCCTGTTGAAAAACTAAAAATATCCATCAACATCGAGGACTCCAAGAAGTATTTGCCGTCAGTCTGGACCACTGACCACATGGACAGGAAGTTCCTCTCCTTCATCGAATGATGGAGAAGGATTAAAACGATGAAGAATTTTCCCTAAAGTTATTTTAAGTTTGGGAAGGAAATCCTGCAGCAACTTCCTGTTGAACGCCACAGGAAAATTGTCCACTTCCTGTTCCACCTCGGCAGACCAGGAAGTACGCGCCTGTGGTCACACGGGTGTTGTGCTCGCCTTCTGACGGTGACTCACGAGCTCAAGGGATGTAAGTCACTTCTGGACCGGTTCTGGTTCTAAGTGAGGAATGGATCAGAGTCCTGAGCCAAGTGAGGGGGAGGGCCTTCATCTTGGCTGAGTTCATTCACAAAATGTGACGTTACTATGGAAACCAGACTAAACAGAGAGACGCATGTTGGTGACGTCACATATGTCATCAATCACGGAACCCAGCCAGCTGACCTTTGACCTATGACGAAGAAAAGACGTGGGGAGGGAGGGGGGACGGGGAGTGGGATTGAGTTCGGCTTACCGTAAACCAGGAGCCATCCCTGATGCTGGCATACTGTGTCCGACAAGATTCGGTCCACTAGTCCGCCGTGTAGAGAGTCCACGTCGCCGGTGAGGGAGTCCGAGTCCATTCCCCAAACTCCAAACTTTTGTTTCTTTGTATGAAAACTTCCGGACGCCAAATATCAACTTTACAACTTTACTTTTGTCCACAAAGCGCGCCAACACTTTCGCCTGCTCGCTCTAGCCGAGCTAGCTGCTAGCCCTCCGGTGGTCCGGACTGCTCCGCCTCATGGTTCCACTCCTGCGGGTCAGCTCAGTGGCCTGGAGCCACCAGCAAAGTACAGTGGCGTCTTGTCTCGTCCCCGGAAAAGAGTGGACCTATGGCGGCCGCCAAGTCCACACGAACTCGCTGGAAGTGACCGCGAGCCTGCGCGCCCCCGACAGACGTGCACGAGCCCACACCAGAGCGCGCTCCTATGTTCTGAGGGGCGGCGAGTAGTTTACTAATCGATTAATGGTCATCATTTGTTTGACCAGTTTGATGATTTTTTTTAGTCACATAATACATTTTTTAGTGAAAAAGTTGACGATTTCAAAATATATAATAGCAACTATAATAACTAATCATTTGTGCTAATAACACAATTCACTTATTTCTACTTTTACTTTTCTTAGCAGTCCGCCACCACCTACTGGTCTTTTCTAAGACTGCACGTCGACTTAATGTAATCAAAAAGAGTATTATCTCTGCAGTAAAACAACAACAGTCAAGTAATAAACTTTTATTATTAAATGTTATGTTGGCGAGGTCACACTGGGTGAGGTCATTAACAGGAAACAGGAAGTAGATAGGCAGCACCAACGACTGGTAGGCTACATAACTTAGAAATACTGTTGTTTATTGTACACTGTATACATATACATATACACGTGTGGCTGGAGGGAAGAGTGGTAGTGGTCCAACATAAGAACCTGTTCAATACGTAGACGGCTTGAAGGACCACCAGGAGTGTGATTACAAACTCATATTAAGGCACAAACACTCATAAAAAAAAAAAAAAAAGGTTAACTACTTGTTAACTTCAGTCATGTGACTTCAGACATGCCATCAAAGATACAACAATACTCAATAGTCAGCTTAATGAAAATCCAACAAACTGACATTTGGGCCGTGTCGAGCGTGCACGTGCACCTGCAGGTTCTGTTTGAGAGGCGCGTATTTACACAAATAAAAATAAACATTCACACAAATATAATTAGCACCAGTGTATCAGAAAACAAAATGTACAAAAGTTGCATAGTGTCAGACGTGGACTCCGTGGGTGGCGGGGCTTCACGCGAGAACATATTGAGGGAACATCGGCCAGCAGAGGTGGGACATCCATACTTTGATTGGTCGCTGGCTTGGTTAGCATGATTGACTGATAGCGGGTTTAGCTTAGCATCTGCTAGCTGAAGGGTGTCTCAAGACGGCCGCCTGCTGTTCCCTCAGAATGTGGCATGGGTGAGAGTGAATCTGCATAGGCTAGAAAATCAAATCTTACAAGGCTGCACTCAGACGTCACTTCCTGTGCTGGCTGTCTTGCCGTCTACGTGAATAAACAAGCACTATGAGCAGTGGCGTGCTGCTAACTGACACTCAAGTAGCCAGCATCTCCCGGGGCATGATGGGTAATGGCAGCTTACACACAGGAAATTGGCAGTGGGAGGGACTTCCTGTGTGCAGCAAATGTGTGCAGTCACGTTGGGTTTGTGGTTCTGGTTCTGTGCACGGCTTTGCTCCGTCACTGAGTTCATTCTAGCGAATGCACGCTAGTGGAACAAAAACAACAAACAACAAAAAAAAAAAAAACAGACAAGTTTAAAAACTGCTTTTGGTACAAGTGGGCGTGTCTGCTAGACAGGGGCAGGGTTAAGGCCGCTCAAGAGACGGCGTGTTAAAGCAGCCGTCAGGTAACGTGTTCTTGATGTCGTTGAGGTTGGCGATGTCTGCGCGGATCTCGCGGATCTGCCGGTCGTAGTCATTGATCATGGCGTCCTGCGTCCGCGCCACGTCATTCAATTCCATAAGCTTTCTGTCCAGCTCACTGTCGGCCATCTTGCCTTTGGCGCGCTTCAGTGACTCGTCAATCTGGTTGAGTTTGCTCAGGTCCACCTTGTCAATGTTTCCTGTGGGGACACAGCAGCTGTGACTTGATGCAATGTCGCTGCCTGCAACCAGGACTTACCAAGTTGATCCAACAGGGCGGTGATGGTGCCCAGGACCATCTTGACGGCGCTCTTGGCCTTCCGGGCATTGTCCTCAGCTTCCTTGGCGTTGTCGGACGCCTGCAGTCAGGAAAAAGGATCGTTGGGATGTGTGGAGAACATTTGAGAAACATATTGGTGGGGGGGGTCTACCATAGTGGCCATCATCATGTCCTGATCCGCCTCCGCCTTCTTCCTGCTCAGCTCCTGCTCAGCTGCACTCAATTGATCCATCATGGAATCCACCTCACTGTCCAGCTTATTAGAGTCCTCCAGGGCCTTCTCAGCGTCTTCCTTAGTCTTGGCTGACCCCTGCGAGCCACAGGGAACACAAACATGTCATTGTCACGTTATCGCTCACGTCACCTTGTCCTGCCCACCTTCTGCACATTGCCGGCGATTCGCTCAGCCTCCTCCGCCTTACTCTTTGCCTCACGGGCGTCTGCAGCCGCAGTGCCGAGCGCCGCCTGCGCCTGCCGAGTCTTCTCATTGGCGGCAGCGATAGTGGCGCTGATGGACGGGATCCTCTTCAGAGCGTCCTCTGCTGCTGTTTTGTTGTCATTGACACGACGGTCGAAATCTAAAGGAAGGGTACCAGAGTGTGTTTGAACGTTAAACTTTGAACGTTTATCGACAAATGACAAGAGGCAGGAGTCTGCACCTCTAAGGTCATCCAGGATATTCTCAGCCTCTCGGAAGGTAGACTGGCCTTTCTTAGCTGCCTCCTCGGCGAGAGCCTTGGCAGCGTCGGCTCGGGCCAGCAGCTGATCGGCGGTCTAAAGGACAGGAAGAGGTTGTCGACTAATGCGTGACAGTGGATGTGACTTGTGGCGAGTGGGGCAGACATACCTGCTGCTCACTATTTCCTTTCTCCAGAAGTTTGCGTACTTCCAGCTCTTTGGACCTCAGGTCATCTCGAAGGTCTTTGTACTCCTTCTCTGTTTTATCGATCAGCTGGTCGAGGTCTGTTGCCTCCTTCTTGATCTTGTTGGCATCCTCCTGCAAACAGAAAGTGGATGTATTTAGAAAAAGGAAGGGGTACATAGCGTTTCTTCTGGGAGGTGGTGGTGACCTCTAAGACTTGGGTGTCAAAGGGTGGCAAGCTTGTGAGGTTGGCAAAAATCTTCAGAGCTTGGTTTCCTGCGTCCTCAGCCTCTGCCTGAACCTTGTTGGCTTGTTTCTCCAAGTTCTTGGCCAATTCCACCGCCTCATTGTACCTAAACAAGAAGCAGTGGTCAACAAGCGTGTTTAATCACCTCACTCTGCGAAACACCTACTTCCTGTTGAGCTCGTCTATCTCCTGACTCGTCTTTCCCTCGCCGTCCAGGGTCTTGAGTAGCAGGTTGTAAGCTTTGGTGGACGTGTCGTTTGCGTCTTTGGCGATCTTTTCAATTTGGTC
Source organism: Entelurus aequoreus (assembly GCF_033978785.1). Classification (NCBI taxonomy): domain Eukaryota; kingdom Metazoa; phylum Chordata; class Actinopteri; order Syngnathiformes; family Syngnathidae; genus Entelurus; species Entelurus aequoreus. The sequence goes on along the minus strand of NC_084746.1, from coordinate 42,278,625 downwards.
AGCGTCCATCTTGTGCCTTTATTTGAGAACAGGGCAACATGGTCAGCACCTTCATTTTTAAGTCCATTTCCACAACTTATAATGAATATCTTCTTACTTGTCCGCCAGCTTGCGGGCTTCCTCGGCCAGCAGCGTCATGTTGTTGGGATCGCCGCCGCCACTCGGTGCCTTGATGTCCTGCATGGAGACAAACAATGAAAGACGGACACTTCCAGTAGGGATACGTGCCCTAATCGATACGGTACCAATTGTTGGTACCTGGGAATCAATACCGGTACTCAACAACAGTACCAATTGTTGGTACTTTTGTGTGTGTTAATTAATGCTATTTTTTTTAACATCTGTGCTGTCCAGTTATCTTGTTTTCTTACACTTCCATGTCTCATTTGCAAGTATAGTAGCGTATTATAGAGTGGACAATTCCAAGACGTCAAATGGCAATAGTAGTAGGCAACAGTGTGTTGCCTTCTCCAGGAAAGTTTAACCACTAAGTTGAATTTATTTTATTTTTTTAGCCCTACATAGTGTTGATACTGTAAGTATTGTATCTATTACACACTCGCTGTTTGATTCCAACGTGCATCTTAGTTGTAGTTTTGACTACCAAATTTGGATGTGTTGAAATTGTCAATTAAAATCAGTAATGTGTGGCAACTTGTCCAGGGTGTTACCCTGCATTGTGCCCGAGTGCAACTGGGATAGGCTCCAGCCCTCCCGCGAACCCGAGAGGGACAAGCAGTAGAAAATGGATGAATGATTGATTTCAATCAGTAGCATGTCTATCCAATCGAACTAGCGCATTTTGAAAAGTGGAACCTTACAGTGCTGTTGAGCGCCTTCTTGCTTTGTTTGTGTGGAAAATGGTAACACTATTTAGAGGCAGTTCGGCTGAGTCCGCTCTGAGTGCTTGACGACTTCTTTTCCGTTTAAGTGCTTGAGCCGGTGCCGAATCTTCAACCGGACGTGGCGTCATGTGCAACAATCGTGTCAAGATATGGCACCGCTTGATTTTACATGACTCGGTGCCCAGTCGTACCGACAGTTTTCGGTCAGTACCTATAAAATTACCAAACTCGATACCCGTCCCTAGCTTTCATCGACAACACTGAAATCACGCACCACTTTGCCAATGGCCTCTTTGGCCTTGTCCAACTCCTGGCGGGCTCGGTCAATCAGATTCTCCGCCTGGCGGACACGATTGCGGGCACGGTCCGCTTGACCCCCCGTGTCGTCTACTGTGCTGCGGATGTTCTGCAGGCGGTTCCACTGCGTGGTCAGGGTGTTGTTGATGTTGTTTAGGCGCTCTATGAGGGCTCTGTCCACATCTGGCATGGTGAGTTAGGAAACATGTTCAAAGCACATTCAAGACATGATCAAGACATACTTAAGCAAGTCCAAAATGCAGCGTTACCCTTGCTGGACTGGGCCTCCTTTAGGAGGTCAACGATGGCGCGCTCGGCCTCCTTAAGCCGGTCCTCGAAGGCTTTGTCGCTGACCGTCTCCTGTCCCGATCCGAGGTTATCAATGAGTGTCTGCAACTCGTGGATCTTCTGCCGCTGTTGGTTGACCTGTGCACAGTGATCTCAGGTTGGCATCCAGTTCCGAAGCAGAGTTTGCGCGCAACGCAGGGTCTCCACTCACTTTGTCCCTGACCAGGCTGTAGCAAGATGGACACTGCTGGCATCCAGGTGCCGAGCGATTGTAGAAGTAGTTCTCCTCACACATGTCGCAGCGAGCGCCCACAAAGCCAGGCCTGCACTCGCAACGGCCATCTTCTTTGCACTGACCCGACTGGGCACCTTCGGGGTCGCAGTCACAAGCTGGGGGGGGAGGTCAAACAGGGATTACGTAAAGGTCCCACATCGGTCAAACAATGGTCAGTATCTATTGTGTTCAGGCTGACGCGCACATACGTTTGCACCCGGAAGAGCTGAAGCCAAAAAAGTTGACCTCGCAGCGTTCGCAGCGCGGCCCATTGACGCCGGGCTGACACTCGCACTGTCCCGTGGTGATGTCACACTGCCCGTTTGTGGATCCGATGGGGTCACAGTTGCACCTGAGGGATTGTGAGGAGGCAGAGTGTAAGACGCACCAGCCGACTGGACGTCAGCAGATGCAGACCGTCTTACCTTTCGCAGCCATTGCCGCTTTGCAGATTAAAAAATCCCGGCTGACAAGCGCTGCAGTCACGCTCGATCACGTTGGGAAGACACGAACATTGACCCGTCACCTGGGAGCAGCTGGTCTGCCGGTCCACAGTGCCGAGTGGAGAACAGGAGCAGGCTGAGGAGGATGAACGAGATCACAAGATGCTTTGCTTGTAAAGGCAAGTGAGTGCTGAGTCACGTGAGCCACTTACGCTTGCACTTGTCGGCTGTGTTTGATGCCAGGGCATTGCCGTAGAAACCATCTTTGCACCGGTCGCAGAAGAAGCCGGCGGTGTTGTAGATGCATTTTAAGCACTCGCCTGTCCCTCGGTCGCAGTTTCCCACCGCGTTGGGGTCGATGTTGTCGCTGCACTTACACGCCCGGCAGGCCAGCACTGGACCGGCCTTGCCCAGCGGGTCGCCGAAAAAGCCGTCGTCGCACACCTCGCAGCGCTTACCTGTAACGGGACACAGCGTTAGCACTGTTGTGTTGCCATGGAGATCTGGCAGAATCTGGACATACCTGTGGTGCCAGTGGGACAGTTGGTGCAGACCACCTCTCCAGTTTTGGGGACCACAGCGCACGTAGCTCCCGCAGGACACGGACATGCCTGACAGTCCACAGACGTCCCCCTGGTTGCGTCGCCATAGAAACCATCCTTGCAGCGCTCGCAGCTCAGCCCGGCTGTGTTGTGTTGACACTCACATGCACCTGGAAACGTGCACATGCAAATGTTAGCAACCCAAACAGGCATATGTCAGTATCAAGAGGTCAGCAAGCAGTCACCTGTCTGCGGGTGGCAGGAATCGCTGTGGCGGTTACAGTTGCAGGGTTCGCAGGGACTGAAAGGTCCGAGGTCAGGGCGGGCTCTGCGATATCCTAGAGTGCATTGCTCACAGTGCTGACCCTGATAACCCTGAGGACACGTGCACTGCTCCACCCAGCGGGCCGGAACGCCCGGGCCTCGTCTCGCCGTCACTAAGGAGACATCGTCGAGGTAACCGGCACCTGGAGAGATGGGTTACAGTTAGCGAGCACGCGACAGAAAGTGTGTTTTCCTTGCCATACTTCTTTCGCTATATGTGCCGCGGATCTTGATGGAGGTCAGGTTGTGGAGAAGTTTCTGGAAGTCCGAGTGGCTGATGGCCGGCCTCCAGGGGTAATCGGTGCTGTCATGGAGTCTTAAGAACATCACACATTAGAGTCAGTGACATGTATTTTTATTCTGAAGGTGAAACCGGAGCAAAAGTCACCTGAACACGTATGTCTGCACATTCTCGCTGGGGTAAGCATTGCCCTGGGCGATGAGGGGGACTGCTACACGCAGGTTGGCGCCCTCCAGAACCAGATCCTCGGCCGACAAGCGTGTGTCCCGCCGGTCGACTCGAAAATTCAGGCTCAGGTTTTGGCCGTAGCTCAGCAACTGGTTCCCCAAAAACTTGTCTGGGACACAAAAGAAGACATGTTTAATATTAATTTTGTCCTGCATACATGTCATGGGGTATGTGAGGTCCACTTGGAAGAGTACCTGGAGCCACAAAGTACATCGGAAAGTAATCCTCCGAGATAAGGGAGATCTCCTGTCCGCTCGGAGACCACTGCACCGACACTTCGGAAGCATCCCGCTGCTCACCTTTCCACTGCTCCTCATCTGCACACACGCACAAGTGGGAAATCAAAGACTGGGTTTTAAATGGTATACTTCCCTTTAATAAGTATACTTTGTACTTTACACTGTGTACTACTGCTGTCCCAAATCCAATACTGCCATTGCACACTTACCTGAAGTAACAATACTACAATATTTACCTTCTTCATCTCTCCTTTTTAATAGTGATTTGCAACCACTCAAGTTAACCCATTCGCCTGCCGCTACGCAGCCAAGATGGTGACTATTGAGGCTGTCAGGTGTCCATCACGGCACACTCACCATTTAGCGTGTTTTGAGGACAACATCCTGGTACTGACAGTGTACTGCAATTTTCTCAATAAGAACACACTTATGTACTTCAAAAGGCTAAGTGTACACATTAAGTGTAACGCACCTATGCACTCAAAAGACTTAAAG
>NC_084746.1:42144409-42269409 GCF_033978785.1 Entelurus aequoreus | reverse complement strand
CAAACGATAGGAACACGTTTGAGGAGATTTGGATAAGGTGGGGGGCCAACTTCACATAGATGTTAGCGTGTTCTTACGTAGACACTCGTTAGCATTGTCGGCGGTGGCCCTCCTCCAAGGTCTGTCGTTGTAGAAAGCCTTGCAGACATTACAGTCGTCGCCGTCTGTGTCGTGTTTACAGTTGCACACCAGACGCCCTCGGCTGTTCTTCATACATTCACTGCCGTGCCCGTTACACTTGCACCTGCAGGGATCACACACACAACAAACTTTGTATGATTTAATTAATACTTCAGCTGCTTTGTGTTTGATTGTATAGCATCATGTTGCTATTGTTTAGTGCACTATGATGCAATGTGTGGTTATCACATCTGCCTCTTACGCAGATGTCTGTGTTTTCCCAAAAACACTCTAGCTAACCTTTGTTTTATAGATAATAAGCTAACTTTTGGAGGCCTGATTTTGAGTAGCTCACCAACGGGTCAAACATTATTTAATAATATTTTGATGTGTTTAATGCAGGCATGATGTCTATATTTAGTGATTCCTTTGATCTGCTTTGTAAATAACATACACAATTTAAATGATACCAGTCAGACAAAACACTGCAATATTTCTAATAGTGATGATAGTTCTTGAATAGTCATTATTACGGCTTAGAGTGCCACCTGTTGCTTTGGCATGAACGTGTTGTGTGTTTATTTGGACATAGAGGTGAAAGGTCACACAGTGTAGGTGCTGTAGGGAAGCTTAGTTATGTCCCACAGGACAACGAGACAAGACGAGACTCGCCGGAAAAAAACAGGTGACTGAGAGCAGTCTCTCATTGTCGTCTTTGTGTTACTTTGGCAGGCTTTGTGGAAAAAATTACAGCAGGAAGGAACTCAGCAGGACACTCTGTTCTCACAAATGATTCCAAACATACATGTTCCAGTCTAGAAGTATTTACACTGTGATGCCATTACCTCATCAGATACTCATGATATCCTCCTCTAGTACATCCAAACACATTACTAAGACTGGAAGGGGAAATTCATATTTAATGTAACCATTCATGCGTCTCAAATAGAGTGGTACAGTGGTACCTTTACTTACTATCTTTAGATACAAACTGCCCCTCAGCTTTTTATTATGTTTTACTGCAAGTTGTGAGTATAGATGAGTTACAAGTTTTGTATTTTTTTTTCAACCCTGCTCTCCAACCATTGTTGTTTTGTCGAATTTCGCGGCTTCCTAGAAAAAAAAGCTACCAGTAGTGTAAAACAGCGATTACAACTAAAATGTAAACTACCCTTGTTTGTATCAATGAGTGCTTATTCTCGCTGTATTTGTCTACATGCTCACTGTCTGTTAATATACAATGTGAACCGGCACGTTAATGGCATATACTATATACCAGTGCTTCCTAACCATAGAACCATAACCATAGAGCCCCCAACAATGGGGACCCATTGTTGGGTCGCGAGCGCCCCCTAGAATGTATTATATCTGTTTTTCAGTACGGTACTTGGTTGTAATATACTTTTCCGCCACTTGTGGCAGTAATGACAATATAAAACCAACAGAAGAAGTCTGTATTTTCATTTGCCCTCTAATTTTATTAACAGTTTAGTTAAGAAACATATTTATTATTAATTTAGCTTATTTATTTTAGCACAACATAATACATATTGTATGTATTGAATTTATTGTTTATTTGATTAGTACTTTTTCTAATCAGCCTGACCTGAGCCTTATTTATTAAAGGTTTATTTATCAAATTAATAATAATCTTTGTGATTGACACATTCTTTTATATCAATTGACAAGGAAGTAAACTGTAAGTAGGTAAGATATCATTTTTTAATATGATCAAAATCAAAAGTAAGATTACTCATTCAGTGTTAATATTGAAGTGGTCCCCAGGCCCCTCTGTAGCGGAATAGTTGGGCACCAAGGTCAAAAAGGTTAAGAACCCCTGCTATATACAATGACCCTGGTGGGAACTGCAGATGGAAATTAGCCCTTGGCTACAATTTGGCTCATTAACATTTTATATGTTCATTAATGTGCATTGTCCCATGTACTATAACAAATGGTGATTTTCTGTAAGGAGTTGTAATATACATCTATAAACAAGCTACTGGTGTGTTTAGTGGCACAGGCGAAAGTTAAGTCGGAGAAAAAGCGGTAGTTTATAAATTACTTAATGTTTCTGTGTGGCGCGGTAGCAAATGCATCATGGACCGGACCACTGATGTAGGCCCCATACAGTCAGGAGATCGGGCAGATCTAGGTTTAAATCTCTGTTTGGACATCTCTGTGTAAAGTTTGCATGTTCTCCCCGTGCGTGCTTGGGTATTCTTCGCCTTCCTCCAACATTCCAAAAATATGCATTAATTCAGTCGTTCTCAAATAGTGGTGCGGTGCGATGCCAGGGGGGACGCGAGTGACCTCAGGGAACATGCTTTTTTTTGCCCTACCAGAATATGATAAAGCGTATGTAGCACTTAACTTCACTGTACCCACAGTAGGAGACAAGGAAAGACCAGTGTGTTGTTTCCTTTAATGTTAATAAGCTTACAATGTTATGCAGAGGTATAGTTACACAATTTTTATAGACAAATTATATTATTTATAGTTACGGTTATAGTTATAGTTATAGTTATTTTCTTCTTCCTTGCGGGGGTGCATCAGAAAATATTTGAGACGCACCTGGTTAATTGGAAACTGTAAAATTGTCCATCAGTATGAATGTGAGTGAATACTTGTATAGGAAATGGATGGATGAATTTCATAAAACTACTGTAGTTTGTAGTACATCGTAACGTTTTTCTTTTTACAGGCATGTTGCATGTTAAAAATGTGGTGTTGAGATGGGGGTCAAGCACGGATTAAATACAGTTCAATTAGAGTCCAATGGGTGGGGTTCGTAAGTTGAGGTACCGCTGTACTTGCATTAGTTCAATAAGTACACAGTACACTGTGTACTTAGTTCCTGAATGTGTAAATGTTGACAGTTTGGCACTAACACCTTCCTAAAATGGCAATCACAATATTTACTTTCTTTTTACATTTGGAAAGGTTTTTTTAGTCCCTCCCCTTCCGCTATATTGCCAAGATGGCAACTGATGAGGGTGGTAAGTGTCCATCCCTGCACACTGACTGTTTTTAATTGTTTTGGAGTACGGACAGTTCACTGCATTTTACCATACTTTTTACACTTCAAGAGTGCGCACACGTGTACTTAAAAGACTTTAAAGTGTAAGTACACAAGTGCGCCAAATTGAGACACATCCAATTACTTCAGCTAGCTGTTAGCGGTTCAGCTTTCGGATGTACTTTGGCAATGTGGGAAAAAAGGCGGTGTTGGTTCAGTGTGTTGGTCAGTAAACCTCTTCATAATACTCATGGTTGCGTTTGCATGATGATGGACTCCTGACTGGTATGGGGAACATTCAGAGATGATAAATTCATGCAAACACTCCAAGTCTAAGTCAGACAAGGAGGACAGGTGCTAAAGTCCAGGACTTGTCCTTTTCTTCCGCTTGTCACGCTGCTGGTTCCGCCCCATTCCGGTTCCCCTGTAATCCGGGCCTGTTGCCCAGGAATGCCAGGAATGCCGGCTGTGTAATGGAAATGTGCTCCACATTTCAAAGAGATTATTCCAGCTTCTGTAATGTGAAAAAAGCACTCGCTCACACACAAAGACAACATTCCCAGCGGTTACCTTCCACCCACGGCGAAGTCGGAGATGGCGTAGTAATAGGACTTGAGCACCTTGGGGTCGTTGAACACCTCGTCACCAAACGTGTTGAGCCTGTTCAATGTCACCCTGATGTCGGTGGCCGTCACCCAGTCCTGCAACAGACACAACATTGGGTCGTCATCATGGTCACAGGAAATTCACTAACATTGCTTTGCTTGAGACTTGCAGTCTCGTCACAGGCGATAAAAAGTTTTGCAACATGGGGGGGGAGGACAAGGCAGCCAAGGCCAGCGATAGGCCTCCTGTTGATAGCATGCTAAGCTATCTGCCCTCAGGGTTTTTTTCTGCAGCAGAGTGAGATTTCACAGCAACTGCTCTGAGATAAACAATCAGCGTCTCCCAGGAATATTCCCCTCTAACACTGGAGGGATCGCCTGAAACAGACGCTCCTTCCAGCGTCTGTCCAGCCGTGACACAGACTTGAATTTCCTTGTTCTTGTGCACGCACCAGCAAGCTAGCAAACACGCGCTAGTGTTAGCTTTGTTTGAGCAGGTGTTTCCACACTTTTGTTCTTCAAATGCGTCTAAATAAAGCTTCATGCAAACACAGCTAAGGCACTGTTGACTCCTGGCTATCACACCGACATGTCAATCATTAAACGCGCAGGTTAAAGGTCAACAGGAAGTGAGCGTGTGTGAACATCGGCTCGTGTGCTTGCAAGTTTGGCTGTCATCGTTGGACGCTCTGCAGCTGCTGTAAAGTGTCCTCACAGGAAGAGAGTCCTCCCTCCCTGCAGCTGTGCCTATTCTCGCCGTCTGCTCGCCATCAATCATACGTTGTAGAAGCTTCAGCTGGAATGGAACTACAGTACACTTATCCCTGTGCACGTACACACATGCACACAGTGACCATAGCATGATGCACACTTCTTTTTCTCACCAGCAGATGGTGTTGGGATAACAGTCACATTTGTATAACAGACATGGAGCTTGATTGACGTTTGTCTTTGATGCTACTTAGATGTTAGCCTAGCTAGGGGAAGATACAACAGCAGCGGATTGTTTTGATGCAGCGTAAGCAAAAAGCGGTAATGTGGATTTCTAGGAGAAGCCAAACAGCAAATGTCTCAACGTTGCTGAGAAGAGACAAACCACAAAAGGCAGAAGTGTCTGTATTCTACAATACAAACCTGATGAGCGAGCCGCTGGTTGGTTAAACATGGCGGCATGGTGGTCAAATGATCACCTCCCACCCCCACACTCCCAGCAGGAATGTGGCAGTGACACCCAGCCGTCTGACGCCTCCGAAACGCCGCCGCCTCTCCAGGGCTTGGTAAAAATAACTCCATGTCCACAGGTCAAATAAGGAAGTCGAGAGCTGCTAAACACGGATGACGACTATTCCAGCGGATGATTCTGCTTTAAGTTTAATAAATGTTACTGAGTGGGACTGCCTTTCTCGGACAAACGTATGTAAGGGCTTCCGCAGTGAAGAGGCATGGTCACATTAGCTAAACGTGATCAGGAAATACAACACACGGTCAGTAGGTGTCCAACACAAGCGCTGTATCTCGTGCACGTGTACTTCCTGCTTGTGGATATGCAACACCCACCTGCAAGACAGGGCTGTGGTCAAAGTTGTAGGCACTGGGTCTTCCCTCCAGCGTGGAGAAGGCCACGTTCCCGCCAGTGAGCGGCGAGATGTCGCTGAAGTCATCGGTGCAGAGCGCCTGCTGCTCATCTTCGCCGGTGCGGATGAAGCCGCGGTTGGTCTTTTGGTACGTCTTCTCACACGAGCCGCTGTAGTACTGGTACGGCACCCAGGGGCCGCTCTCGCTGCTGCGCTTGAAGATGGCGAAGCTCTCCGGCCGGCTTGTGTGGAACTTCAGCCGCACGTACGTGATATCAAAGGCCTTACCTGCGGGCACAGATAGGATCAAAGGTCACACATGCTAACATAGTTACACCACATTTCTACGTTGTCTTCTCATCATCGGCAGCCATCTTGTGAGGACGAGCAGTCGAGACATACCTGACAAGTCTAAACAGGTCACAGGATGTGTGTGTGTAGATGTGGGTGAGGGGTCTGAGTCAAAGAATCTGTTCTGTAAACAATGTGATGACAGGGGGGCCTCAGCTGGGGGCCTCAGTGTGCAAATAAAACAGAAGAAGCTGATTGGCTGGATTTTTATTACAGGAAACATGAAGAAACAGCAAACAAGCCCCCCCTCTGAGTCTCTGTGTGTGTCTTGTAAGGAATTAATCAAAGTTCAGTTAGCAGCTAGTTCTTTAAGCACCGTTAAGTTCCCCCCACCACAATCAAGCCCTGACATGAAAAGACCCTCAAAGAGCTTTTCTTCCTCACACTGGTGGGTGGGGTCAACTGGACGATATGACACGCAAACAGCAGTAATGTAGGAAGCCCGGCGAGAGAGAGAGGATGATGGGACTTTTCCTGTCCCGTTTTGGACATTGACAGCCGAGCGAGCACAAAGGAGGCAGCGAGCCACCCCAAGCTAACTTCCTGCGTCAGCAATACTTAACTAGCACATGGGTGGCCGCCCCGCCCCCAGCAGAGAAGATTTTGACACAAACTTTGTGCTCGATGTTTTCCAGCAGGTTTCCACACCGCCGCCAAACGGGTGTTTTCAAGGACATTTTCCAGCATTCCTGGGAGCGCTCTTCAGCTACGGGGGAGGTAAGGGGCGTGACATTTGTTGTGGAAGGGAAGGGGGCGGGAGACAGGGTCCAATTAAATTTCCTCCCATGACTTCATCACATTCTTGAGCGGCCAAACAATGAACGCTTTTGACCGGCGGCGTGGGCCCGCGGAGCCTCGTTGCAGCTCGCCATCGCTGCTGTAGGTGAAAGGTCAACTCGGCTGTGCGTGCCCAACCGCTCCCATGATGACCTCACGGCCACACGCCCACATGCAGGGTCGCCGACTCCGCCTACAATATTCTCTACACGGCGGCCATCTGGATTTAACATCTGCAGACTGAGGACGCCATCCCCTCACTTTCATCTTTTGTTTCATCAACAACACACCAGCGCTCTGATTCAACCAGACCATGTCATGTGACTGCAGGTGACAACAAGTCTGGTGTGTATGTGATATGTGGCCCCTCTCCCATGTAATTACATAGACCACAAAACAATCCTCCCCCACCTCTTCCAATTGTCACCACAGCAGGAATATCTTTTCACGACCCGTACCTCCAACAACATGCTCCATCCTCAGAACTGAGACGGCACTTTTTGTCTTTAATGGAACACACACACACATGCACACACACACAAGGGCTGCACGATTTTAAGAAACACATAATTTGCGATTTTCTCTCCAAAATTGTGATTGCGATATTCTATTTTATACATAATGCATTAAACTAAAAAAAACAAACTTTACTGCAACAGCTCCGTTGTCAAGGGGCGGCGGTGGTGACGTGGCCTGTGTGTTTATATATATATATATATATATATATATATATATATATATATACATATATATATATATATATGTATATATATATATATATATATATATATATATATATATATATATATATATATATGTATGTATATATATATATATACACATATATATATATATACAGTATATATATATACATACATACATACATACATACATACATACATACATACATACATACATACATACATACATACATATATATATATATACATACATACATACACACACATACATATATATATATATACATACATACATACATACATACACATACATATATATATATATACATACATACATACATACATACATACATACATACATACACATATACATACACATATACATATATATATATATATATATATATATATATATATATATATATATATATATATATATATATATATATATATATATATATATATATATATATATATATATACATACATACATACATACATACATACATACATACATACATACATACATACATACATACATACATACATACATACATACATACATACATACATACATACATACATACATACATACATACATACATACATACATACATACATACATATATATATATATATATATATATATATATATATATATACATACATACATATACACATATATATACATACATACATACATATACACATATATATACATACATACATACATATACACATACACTACCAATCAAAAGTTTGGGGTCACATTGAAATGTCCTTATTTTTGAATGGCAAGATGGCGGCGCATGGCTATGCTGCGGCTCACTAACGCTCTTGGGAATATAGAGCGATTTGGCAAAAAACACCCGTCATTTCTGTCAATTTCATGGCTGGCTCAAAGCGTGAACACTCTGTGATCACATACGACCGACAGACAATTCTGGATGTGGATGGATCGGGTCGTTATAGACTGAAAGATGCATGTACGGTGGACCTCCTCGCTAGCATGGGAATACTTCACGGGCTACATCGAACGGCCTTTGTAGCAGCGGAGTCAAGTGCTAGCGGTGACCGCCAATGGAGACGACGTAAGCGGTGCGAGCGGAAGCAGAAGCGGGGATGCCGAGCGGGGCTAACAACAAAGAGAAAAGCTAACCAAAGAAGCGTGGAGTCTCCGGGTAAGAAGCCATTTAAACTAGAACTAGCCGGCGTCAGGCTGGATAATCCCTGCACACATAGCAATTCTCTTAGAATAAAACACAACTCACATAATGTTTTTTCTTTTGTGACTGTGTCAGAGGCAGACATACATTGTACTGAGGTAGCTAACTATGATGCGTTCAGTTTATCGCAACATCAAGCAAACAATCTGAATATCCCCGTCGTATCAATTCCTAGATATGGTCGAAACTATTTAAAGTGCACTACGCATAATAAACGCAACATTATTAATATTGCTACTTCGGATAATTTCAACAAACAATCCTCAAAACAGCCCACTACCTATAATATGGGCTTTTTAAACATAAGATCATTATCTTCCAAAACGTTATTAGTTAATGAAGTCATTAGAGACAACAAACTTGACGTCGTTGGTCTCGCCGAGACCTGGCTCAAACCAGACGATTTTTTTGCGCTAAATGAGGCATCTCCTCCTAACTATACCAATACACATGTTGCCCGACCTCTTAAAAGGGGAGGGGGTGTCGCACTAATATACAATGAAAACTATAATCTTACACCTAACCTAAATAATAAATATAACTCGTTTGAGGTGCTCACTTTGAGGTTTATCACACCGCTGCCTCTCCACCTGGCTGTTATCTACCGCCCCCCTGGGCCCTATTCGGACTTCATCAGTGAATTCTCAGAGTTTGTTGCTGATCTAGTGACGCACGCCGACAATATAATCATAATGGGGGACTTTAATATCCATATGAATACCCCATCGGACCCTCCATGCGTGGCGCTCCAGACTATAATTGATAGCTGTGGTCTTACACAAATAATAAATGAACCCACGCATCGCAACGGTAATACGATAGATCTAGTGCTTGTCAGGGGTGTCACCACCTCTGAAGTTACGATACTCCCGTACACTAAACTAATGTCCGATCATTACCTTATAAAATTCGAAGTTCTGACTCATTGTCAACAAACTAATAATAATAATAATAACTACTATAGCACCCGCAACATTAATGCTGCCACAACGACGACTCTTACTGACCTACTGCCTTCGGTAATGGCACCATTCCCAAATTATGTGGGCTCTATTGATAACCTCACTAACAACTTTAATGATGCCCTGCGCGACACCGTTGATAGTGTAGCACCGCTAAAGCTAAAAAGGGCCCCTAAAAGGCGTACCCCATGGTTTACAGAAGAAACTAAAGCCCAGAAATTATCATGTAGAAAGCTGGAACGCAAATGGCGTGCGACTAAACTTGAGGTTTTCCATCAAGCATGGTGTGATAGTTTAATAACTTATAAACGCATGCTTACCTCAGCTAAAGCTAAATATTACTCAAATCTCATCCACCTCAACAAAAATTATCCTAAATTTCTGTTTAGTACAGTAGCATCGCTAACCCAACAAGGGACTCCTCCCAGTAGCTCCACCCACTCAGCAGATGACTTTATGAATTTCTTTAATAAGAAAATTGAAGTCATTAGAAAAGAGATTAAAGACAATGAATGCATCTCAGCTACAACTGGGTTCTATTAACACAAATACGACTGTATATACGACGGACACTGCCCTCCAAAATAGTTTCTCTCTCTTTGATGAAATAACATTGGAGGAATTGTCAAAATGTGTAAATGGGACAAAACAAACAACATGTTTACTTGACCCAATTCCTGGGAAACTTATCAAGGAGCTTTTTGTATTATTAGGTCCATCAGTGTTAAATATTATAAACTTATCACTTTCCTCTGGCACTGTTCCCCTAGCATTCAAAAAAGCGGTTATTCATCCTCTACTCAAAAGACCTAACCTCGATCCTGATCTCCTGGTAAACTACCGGCCGGTGTCCCACCTTCCGTTTATCTCGAAAATCCTCGAAAAAATTGTAGCACAGCAGCTAAATGAACACTTAGCGTCTAACAATCTCTGTGAACCTTTTCAGTCCGGTTTCAGGGCAAATCACTCTATGGAGACAGCCCTCGCAAAAATGACTAATGATCTATTGCTAACGATGGATTCTGATGCGTCATCTATGTTGCTGCTTCTTGATCTTAGCGCCACTTTCGATACTGTTGATCATAATAGTTGGTAGAATGGCCGTGCCAGCAATCGGAGGGTTGCTGGTTCAATCCCCACCTTCTACCATCCTAGTCACGTCCGTTGTGTCCTTGGGCAAGACACTTCACCCTTGCTCCTGATGGCTGCTGGTTAGCGCCTTGCATGGCAGCTCCCGCCATCAGTGTGTGAATGTGTGTGTGAATGGGTGAATGTGGAAATAGTGTCAAAGCGCTTTGAGTACCTTGAAGGTAGAAAAGCGCTATACAAGTATAACCCATTTACCATTTACCATTTATTAGAGCGTATCAAAACGTGTATTGGGATGACAGACTTAGCCTTGTCTTGGTTTAACTCTTATCTTACTGACAGGATGCAGTGTGTCTCCCATAACAATGTGACCTCGGACTATGTTAAGGTAACGTGCGGAGTTCCCCAGGGTTCGGTTCTTGGCCCTGCACTCTTTAGTATTTACATGCTGCCGCTAGGTGACATCATACGCAAATACGGTGTTAGCTTTCACTGTTATGCTGATGACACCCAACTCTACATGCCCCTAAAGCTGACCAACACGCCGGATTGTAGTCAGCTGGAGGCGTGTCTTAATGAAATTAAACAATGGATGTCCGCTAACATTTTGCAACTCAACGCTAAGAAAACGGAAATGCTGATTATCGGTCCTGCTCAACACCGACATCTATTTAATAATACCACCTTAACATTTGACAACCAAACAATTAAACAAGGCGACTCGGTAAAGAATCTGGGTATTATCTTCGACCCAACTCTCTCGTTTGAGTCACACATTAAGAGTGTTACTAAAACGGCCTTCTTTCATCTCCGTAATATCGCTAAAATTCGTTCCATTTTGTCCACAAGCGATGCTGAGATCATTATCCATGCGTTCGTTACATCTCGTCTCGATTACTGTAACGGTTTATTTTCGGGCCTCCCTATGTCTAGCATTAAAAGATTACAGATGGTACAAAATGCGGCTGCTAGACTTTTGACAAAAACAAGAAAGTTTGATCATATTACGCCTATACTGGCTCACTTGCACTGACTTCCTGTGCACCTAAGATGCGACTTTAAGGTTTTACTCTTTGGCAGCTTAGTCACAGATGACCATGCTAATTTACGCTCCTGTGTCAGACACTTATTTCGATTTGATGTTTAATTTTTTATTTAAATTATTCTTAATTTTTTTTTTTTTTTTTAAATTTTGTAATGGTACTTTAATTATTATTAATAGTTTATTTTTTTTAATTTAAATAGTTTTGTCATCCTATTTTAGTCAATTATTAGTAATATCTTTTCAGTTTTAATGAGTGTTGTAATTATACAATGCACATATCTAATTATAATTTTCACATTTTAACTTGATGTTTTGTTGATACGGTACATTCATGTTTGTTGACAACGCCTAGCATGGCTGTACAAGCCAATTCTTGAGTGACAGTCCCGGTTGCACTTAGTGAAAACATGTGTCGAGACTTCATCCCGCTCCTGCTGTGCGATGGTATTTGCAGTATGTTTCCTCCTGTCTCTCTTCTCCTCTGCGAGCTGGCCTCTCCTCAAATCAGCTTCTGCGATAACCCGTCTAACCGCTTGACGCCAGACATTTCGGTTCTCCGCCTGTATCTCCCAGCTGTCCAAGGGAATATTACACGCCTTTAGATCTCTCTTGCATGCGTCCTTGAACCGGAGGGAGGGACGACCAACATGTCTGGAACCAGCAGTCAGTTGTCCATACATAATGTCCTTGGGAAGCCGTCCGTCCTCCATCCGCCGAACATGTCCCAGCCATCGAAGACGGCGCTGGCTAAGAAGAGAGTTCATGCTATGGATATTAGCCCGCTGAAGAATGACACTGTGTGGAATATGGTCCTGCCAACTAATACCAAGGATACGTTTGATCCACCGCATGTGAAAAGCGTTAAGTCGACGCTCTTGTCTCATGTAAGTAGTCCAGGTCTCGCTTCCGTAGAGTAAAGTGCTGAGAATGCAGGCCTGATAAACTCGGATCTTTGTATGTTGAGTAAGAGCGTTGTTTTCCCATACTCGCTTTGCTAGTTTAGCCATGATGGTATTTGCCTTTCCAAGCCTCCTGTCAAGTTCAACATCAAGCGAGAGTTTATTGCTGATTGTCGAGCCTAGGTATATAAAATTATCTACTACTTCTAAAGTGACACCATTCATCTTGATAGCAGGATTTGCAGCACCTTGAACACTGACATTGGTTTTCTGCAGGCTAACTATAAGTCCAAACTGTTGACAAGCATTCGCAAAACAGTCACTTAGACGTTGTAAGGCTTCTTTGGTGTTGGTAACAAGAGCAGCATCGTCTGCAAAAAGCATCTCTCGGATTAACACTGACCTCCTTTTGGTTTTCGCACGTAATCTTGCCAGATTGAACAATTTGCCGTCAAACCGTGTGTGTAGATAGACACCCTCAATGGATGTATCAAAAGCGTAGGACAGGAGTATAGAGAAGAATATTCCAAAAAGAGTTGGTGCTAAGACGCAGCCCTGCTTAACACCACTGTTAATAGAGAAGGAGTCCGAACAGGATCCATCATA
Organism: Entelurus aequoreus; assembly: GCF_033978785.1. Lineage (NCBI taxonomy): Eukaryota > Metazoa > Chordata > Actinopteri > Syngnathiformes > Syngnathidae > Entelurus > Entelurus aequoreus. The sequence continues at coordinate 42,256,435 of NC_084746.1, read as the reverse complement.
CAAGACTGTTCCCTTCATGTTGGAATGGAAAGAGATCAACATGCTAAGTAGTTTTGGAGGACTTCCAATCTTTTGTAGTAGCTTGAACAGGCCCTTCCTGCTGACAAGATCGAAAGCCTTAGTTAGATCTATGAACATCATGTAAAGAGGTTGACCTTGTTCTCTACTCTTCTCTTGAATCTGCCTGACTGAAAATATCATGTCGGTCGTCGATCTTCCAGCCCTGAAACCACATTGAGATTCAGGATAGATATACGATCTGCAAGTATCTGTAGCCTGTTTAGGACTATGCATGCATAAACCTTTCCAACGATGTTCAAGAGAGAAATTCCTCTATAGCTATTACAGTCACTGCGGTCCCCTTTATTCTTATAAAGTGACACAATAGTGGCATCACGCATGTCCTGAGGTACTCCTTCTTCCTCCCAGCAAAGACACAGTAATTCGTACAGCGGTTTAAGCAGGGCAGGCTTTCCTTGCTTGATAGCTTCAGGTGGAATGTTATCGTTACCTGGTGCTTTGTCAGATGGAAGTGAATCAATAGCTTTTTCAAGCTCTACCATTGTAGGCACTTCGTCAAGTTCATTCATGATTGGTAGCTCCTTCGTATAATTTAGAGCAGCATCAGAGACAGTTGTTTCACGGCCGTATAGTTCTGAGTAGTGCTCCACCCATCTGACCATCTGTTCTTCTCGATTGGTAATCTTCTCCCCTATCCAAGATTTAATTGGAGTAGTCCGTTTTATAACAGGTCCTACTGCTTTCTTTATACCATTGTACATGCCACGGATGTTACCAGATTCAGCACTCATCTGGATATCTTCGCAGAGCTGCTGCCAATAGTTGTTTGCACACTGTCTGGCAATGCGCTGTGTGGAACAACGAGTACTCTTGAGTGTTGCAAGTGACTGAGCATTTGGACATCTCTTGTATGCCAAAAATGCTTTGCGTTTGGCCTCAATTGCTGGTTCCATGATTGGTAGATAGGCATTAAACCAGTCGTGACTAGTTCTTTCCCTCTTCCCAAAAGTAGAAATAGCTGTATTGTAAATTGCTTCTTTAATGGCGTTCCATTTTGCTGTAGCATTATGCTCCGGCAGGTTTTGAAGAGCTTGGTCCAGGGTTGATACATAATCATCCACCTTGCATGAAATTGACATCTTTGATGTGTCAATGCAGGCACGACTCTTTGCTTTGGAGCGATGAATTTTACGGGGCTGAAGGCGCACTTTGGCGCTCACAAGGGCATGGTCCGTATTGCAATCTGCACTATGATAGCTTCTAGTAATAAGAATGTTATTCAGTGACGACCGCCTAGTGATTATCAGATCAAGCTGATGCCATCGATGAGACCTGGGATGTTTCCATGATACTTTGTGCGATGGTTTGCTCTTAAAAAAGGTGTTTGTAATACAGAGGTTGTGATAGGTGCATAGCCCCAGCAGCCTCTGGCCATTTATGTTCATCTTTCCGATGCCATGGTGTCCCAAGCAAGATGGCCATGATGCATGGTCTGCGCCTACTCTGGCATTAAAATCGCCAAGGACGATTAAGCACTCATCTTTAGGAAAACCCTTGATCTGCTCATCAAGTTGCTCATAGAATCTATCTTTAATCTCCTCAGTTGAAGAAAGAGTAGGAGCATAGACACTGAGAATGTTCACTGGACCTGTAGCAGTGCTGAGACGGATAGACAGCAATCGCTCGGTACCTCCTGATGGAGGTTCCACTGATGTCAAAAGTGTGTTTCTGACTGCAAAACCAACTCCTTGCTGACGAGGCTCCTCAGGTTCTCTACCTTTCCAATAGAATGTATAGTTAGCCTCTCTGAGAGACCCACTGGAGGCTAGCCTAGTTTCTTGAAGAGCAGCTATGCTGACGTCAAGCCTGGCAAGCTCCTTATCTATGATGGCCGTCTTTCTGGCGTCGTCCACTTCACGAAGGTCATCAGAGATTCCTGTACACATTGTCCGCACATTCCAGCTTGCTAATCGAAGAGCTGGAGTCTTCTTTCTTTTCTTGTTTTTTTTGTCTGGTACATAAAATTAACCGTCTGCTTTTCATGCCTTTGCAGTACACTAAGCTCCAGGCACCCACTGAAGCAGGCAAACGTTGGCGGGACGACACCTTTTTGACCAGGGGCTGCCTGGCTTAAGGCGGACGGTAGTCGACCGATGAGACACGATGATCCCTTCCACCGTCGAAACTGACCCGTGGCGCCCCTTTCCTACGCCAATTGGATGGGGGCTTATAACCCGTAACTGTCAGAATCTGTGTTGTTTCCACACTTGGTTAAAAGTGAAGCTGGAGTGTCCTCTCCAGAGCGTAAGCCTGGGCATTACATACGGAGATCCTGGGTTGCCCAGTCGTCAGGATCCCCCTCTCGGCCTTGCTGATAAATTCCAAAGGAATGTTGAGCATGACGTTTGGCATCAGGTTGGCTGCAGGAGCTGCCGAAACAGTGTTTGCAAGGCACCAATCTGCCTTTGGGGCTCCACTCCTGATTTTGGAAGGTTTACTCCTTTACACATGGTCGTTGAGTCTATATATATGTATAGACCTCCTCCGGCCTGGCTGTTTGCTGGTTTGTTCAGCTCATCCGCCCAACGGTGCAGTGTAAACACCAAGTCTACGGGTATTACATACCCAGGTTTGTAGTCAGAGTTGTCCTTCTCCTAGGAAGACGTCCGGCCAAGGATGTTGAGCTCTTCCTACCCTGCTAGATGGCCGATGGGCGAGTGCCCTTTGGCCTTTGGCGAATCTTGTTTTTGCTTCCACCAGGGTGTCTAGCCACCCACCTCAACAGCCCCAGTTGGGCACTGATGGGAGTGCCAGTTGAGTCGCCGGCAGCCCGACCCTGAAACAGGTTGTACTGGATTACAGGTTACCAGTAGCAGATCCAACCGACCTGACCTGACACATTAAGGTTTTACTACTTACGTATAAAATACTACACGGTCAAGCTCCTGCCTATCTTGACGATTGTATTGTACCATATGTCCCGGCAAGAAATCTGCGTTCAAAGAACTCCGGCTTATTAGTGATTCCCAGAGCCCAAAAAAAGTCTGCGGGCTATAGAGCGTTTTCTATTCGGGCTCCAATACTATGGAATGCCCTCCCGGTAAAAGTTACAGATGCTACCTCAGTAGAAGCATTTAAGTCTCATCTTAAAACTCATTTGTATACTCTAGCCTTTAAATAGACTCCCTGTTTAGACCAGTTGATCTGCCGTTTCTTTTCTTTTCTTTTCTACTCTGCTCCCAACCCGGGGTGGACCGCTAACCTGTCCATCAGATGGGGACATCTCTACGCTGCTGACCCGTCTCCACTCGGGATGGTTCCTGCTGGCCCCACTATGGACTGGACTTTCGCTGATGTGTTGGACTTTCACAATATTATGTCAGACCCACTCGACATCCATTGCTTTCGGTCTCCCCTAGAGGGGGGGGGGGGGGGGGGGGGGGGGGGTTACCCACATATGCGGTCCTCTCCAAGGTTTCTCATAGTCATTCACATTGACGTCCCACTGGGGTGAGTTTTCCTTGCCCGTATGTGGGCTCTGTACCGAGGATGTCGTTGTGGCTTGTACAGCCCTTTGAGACACTTGTGATTTAGGGCTGTATAAATAAACATTGATTGATTGATTGATTGAAGGAAAAGCACTGTACTTTTCAATGAAGATAACTTTAAACTAGTCTTAACTTTAAAGAAATACACTCTATACATTGCTAATGTGGTAAATGACTATTCTAGCTGCAAATGTCTGGTTTTTGGTGCAATATCTACATAGGTGTATAGAGGCCCATTTCCAGCAACTATCACTCCAGTGTTCTAATGGTACAATGTGTTTGCTCATTGGCTCAGAAGGCTAATTGATGATTAGAAAACCCTTGTGCAATCATGTTCACACATCTGAAAACAGTTTAGCTCGTTACAGAAGCTACAAAACTGACCTTCCTTTGAGCAGATTGAGTTTCTGGAGCAACAGATTTGTGGGGTCAATTAAACGCTCAAAATGGCCAGAAAAAGAGAACTTTCATCTGAAACTCGACAGTCTATTCTTGTTCTTAGAAATGAAGGCTATTCCACAAAATTGTTTGGGTGACCCCAAACTTTTGAATGGTAGTGTATATATATACACATATATATATATATACACACACATATATATATATATATATATATATATATATATATATATATATATATATATATATATATATATATATATATACATATATACACACACACACACAGACATATACATATATACACACACACACACACACACACACACACATATACATACATACATGTATATATATATATATATATATATATATATATATATATATATATATATATACACTGCTCAAAAAAATTAAAGGAACACTTTGAAAACACATCAGATTTCAATGGTGAAAAAAAAAATGTCGGATATCTATACTGATATGGACAGTTTAATGTCTCAGGAACAAAAGGATGCCACATCTTTTGATGGAAATAAAAGTTTTCAGCCTACAGAGGGCTCAGTATATAGACACCCCAAAAATCAAAGTGAAAAAATGATGTGGCAGGCTCGTCCATTTTGCCTAAATTCAATGTCAGCAACTCAAAATTCTTTTCAATATCTTGTGTGGCCCCCATGTGCTTGTATGCATGCTTGACAACGTGGCGGCATGCTTCTAATGAGACGACGGATGGTGTTTTGTTGGGATGTCCTCCCAGATCTGTCTAAGGGCATCAGTGAGCTCCTGTAAAGTCTGAGGAGCAACCTGGCGGCGTCTGATGGACCGAAACATTATGTCTCAAAGGTGTTCTATCGGGTTTAGATCAGGTGATCGTCAGGGCCATTCAATTGTGTCAATTCCTTCATCCTCCAGATACTGTCTGCATACTCTTGCCACATGAGGCCGGGCATTGTCGTGGACCAGGAGGAACCCAGGACCTACTGCACCAGCGTAGGGTCTGACCATGGGTGCAAGGATTTCATCCCAATACCTAATGGCAGTCTGACTGCCGTTCTCTAGCCTGTAGAGGTCTGTTCGTCCCTCCATGGAAATGCCTCCCCAGACCATCACTGACCCACCACCGAACGGGTCATGGTGAATGATGTTGCAGGCAGCATAGCGCTCTCCTTGGCTTCTCCAGACCCTTTCACGTCTATCACAGGTGCTCAGGGTAAACCTGCTCTCATCTGTGAAAAGCACAGGGCGCCAGTGGCGGACTTGCCAATTCTGGTGTTCTATGGCAAATGCCAATCGAGCTCCACGGTTCTGAGCAGTGAGCACAGGGCACACTACAGGACGTCGTGCCCTGAGGCCACCCTCGTGAAGTCTGTTTCTGACTGTTTGGGCAGAGACATTCACACCAGTAGCCTGCTGGAGGTCATTCTGTAGGGCTCGGGCAGTGCTCAACCTGTTCCTCCTTGCACAAAGCAGCAGATATCGGTCCTGCTGATGGGATGAGGACCGTCTACGGCCCTGTCCAGCTCTCCTAGAGTAACTGCCTGTCTCCTGGAATCTCCTCCATGCTCTGGAGATTGTACTGGGAGACACATCAAAATTTCTTGCAACAGCACGCATGGATGTGCCATCCTGGAGGAGTAGGACATTCTGCGCAACTTCAGGAGGGTTAAGAAATCGCCTCATGCTCCCAGTTGTGATAATGACTCTAGTTAAAGCTAACACTTGTGGAAAAACTGTTAAAAAAGATCAAGAGGGAGGAACTTGAAATGGCCTCCACCTGCAAAACCAGTCCTGTTTTGGGGGCCATCTAGTTGTTGCCCCTTTAGTGCACCTGTTGTTAATTCCATCAACACCAATGCAGCTGAAACTGATTAACAACCCCCTCTGTCACGTACCTGACCAAAACCTCATCAGAAAAGTGCAATTGAATTCATGCCATACCCTGATAAAAAACTGTTCCTTTAATTTTTTTGAGCAGTATATATATATATATATATATATATATATATATATATATATATATATATATATATATATATATACACACACACATACATATACACTGTTGGCTGTTTGTTTTTTATCCGACCCTGCCTTCTTTGGGTCAAAACTGCGGTTTGCTTGTTTTTTTTTATCGATTATCGCTTTCCGCCAGTGTTTTGTTTATATTTGCCGGATCAAATTTCCGTCCCCGTTTATTGCGTTTTTATTGGTCGTACATTTTGATTCGCCGAAAGTTTTATCAATCACAAATACTGCCTCAGTTTGTACTCGGACAACTTTACCGCGAAGGGCTGTCAAAAGTAAGACTTCATGGTAAACACCAAGGTGAGTGTAAAGTCAACCTTTTTAACTTAATCCTGTGCCATGGCTCCAGTAAATGAGTTGTTTTAGTCTTGGTGAGTCCATGGAAACTTCACTTTTATCTCCTGCTGGATCGACATCGTTCGAGGATGGAGACAGGCTGGCCGTTAGGTTCAAGCTAAACAGCACCCCACCAGACTCCTCCACCCCAAAAACATACTTTGCAGGTCAACAAACGTGTCAGGTCGGGCTTATACCGCCACGGGTAAGATGTACCCCCGTGCTACCTGCCGCATTCGGGCAGATGGGGCTCGTAAACCTGGTAAGGCAGCCCATCCAGGAGAAGGAAATCTCCAATCTCAAAACCACTGCTGCCTTGCGGTCAACCCACTCGAGGGTAAGGCTAAGGGAGTAAACCCAGACAGAAAATCAGGACCCTGAGTCCTGAAGGCGGTTTAACGTTGTAGCCTCAATCCGGCAACTCCTGCGCGTCACTGGTGCCAAGTTGTATCGACACTCGTCGCTCCCTTGGATCCACCAGCCATGCGGAGAGGGGGGGCTTGCTGCCTGGACAACAGCTTGCCCTCCATAGTTCTATGCCCAGGCCATGTAGATCCACTGGAGAGGCCCACTGGATAGGTCACTCCAGCAGATACCGGTTCTAAGCCCATCCCATTGGCGAAAAAAACGGGTGCCAGGGGCCATCTCGCAGTGAGACCCACCCCCCTTTTTGGATCTACCCCATCGTCTCCCGAGACGGAAGGATGCCGACGAGAGGTCAACAAACGGGGAAAATATGTGCCTTTTGAAGTGTTAATGTGCGAGGAGTGTTCAAATGGAGTCTCTTGGAGAAGTGGCTGACAAGTTAGCAAGTGTCGCTCGCATCGCTGACAGTGACGTCATTACTGTCATTGTTTACTGAAGCAGAGATGCCGAGTTTGCGTTATGATAAACGCGCAAGCTTCGCCAGGCTCTGTTTTTTATCGATAGACTTATCAGATTAAATGTTTTATCTTCTATAGCAGGGGTGTCAAAAGTGTGGCCCGGAGGTCATTTGCGGCCCGCAGCTAATGTTTTAAAGGCCCACGGCACATTCTAAAAATACTATTAAAATAAACAAAAACATAACAAAACTGGAATAAAAAAAGCTTACAGGTGAAATGTAATATAGAAAAAGTTGCAATGTTGACTAATAAAACAGAGCTGTTTTTTTTCTTTAAAACTGTCATTGCTTAAAACATAATATTAAATCAAAATCAATGTTTTAATGAATTATTGACCTATCCAAGATTACTTCACATCAAAAATTCCATTTTGAAAAATATTTTTTGTGGAACATTTTGCATATTTTGTGTGTTTGCCATAAAAAAACAGTTTTCTTTGACAAAAAGGGCAGAAAACAAACATATAAACTTAGAATTGACGGATAGATCTGAAGTTGATGTAGACTCTAGAGATTTAAGCTTTAAATATAAAATGTATGTATGCCCTGGCACACGATTATCATCATTTCATGACCAAAGCAAAATACTTTTTACACTTTTATACTGAAATAAATACACCTACAACTTGTTAAATAAAAATATAGAAAAAACTACAGGCAGTGGTAAAGTTTAGATCCATGAAGGAAAGAAAAAAGTGAATGAATGTTTATAACTGAATAAATTTACGTATGCATACATTTTTTTTCTTCTTTTGTATCATTTTTTAAATGAATTAAGTAACATTTGACAACCTTTTTCCAAAACACAATATAGAATGTGAGATATAACAAGATAATGCATACATTTATCATTTATTTTCAAAACGCTTACAAAAAAGTGGGACCCCACACATTTACTGTGGGACACCTTTTTTATGACTTGATGGGTGGGGCCTAGCGCCAACAATGTATATACATACTAGAGCTGTCAAACGATTAAAATATTTAATCACGATAATCACATTTTGTTCATAAATAACTCAAAAATTAGTAGCGATTAATCGCAAATAGGTATAATTTCTTATCATTAATAAGTGTACTCTAGACAGATAATTTTCAGGGGGGGATGGCTTCATATTGCTGCATGACAATGTGTTACCCTTCTCTATTAATTCATAAAATGTAATAGTCAGCCTACTAATCATTCTGTAATTAAGGACTTGACCAGAAAATGTTATAAAACAATTTACACAATATTTCAGCCAGCCAGAAAAATTCGCCCCCGAATCTCCATATTCCTAAACTGACGTACTAGCATTTCTTTAGGTGCAAATATCCCAGAACATTACAAAACATCTCTGACAAAGCATGATCATAATGTAAGACATTTTTATTTTTTTAATGTAAAGATTTCCCCTAAAATTGCCAATATACCTGTGGCGGCGTGGACGATATGACGTCATCGTATGATTTGCTATGATGCATATATTCTTTAAAAAGGCAAAAAAATATTAATATACATTTAAAACAAATGGGTTATTATTAAGCATAGCATTATTATATGTATTATATTTTCTTACATAATATCATTTAGTTGTATTTTAAAATTTTTGCTGTTTTTTTTTTTTTTAGAGATTTCTCTAATTATTTTAGTTACTTTTTCTGTAATTAAAAAAGTTTGGCAACAAATCTGGCATCTATTTTTGGTGTTATTGGCGACTGCACTCGTGTTAAGAGACTGTTTAGATTCTGTCGCGCCATGTCCTTGACAAAAAGCAAGCAGCAGAGAGCCTGACGTCACACTTGCTTCGCGTTGCTGGGAGCCTTTCTCTCATTAAAAGCCGCCAGTGTCATCTTAAATTGTGAAGATCGCTGTCCACGGGTATATCTCGAACATATTAAAGTACGTCCACAGCGCGGACACGTTGTCTGCGCTCCAGACAACCCTGTGCGTATGGCTTGTGTTAACGTGTATGTTAGTATGTTATGGTGGTCATTTTCCCATGGTCTGTGAACACACCGTGTCGGCTGAGAATGAGCAAGTGTTGTGTGTCTAGGAGTGAAGCATAGAGGCAGACGTGTGTGCACGGAGGAAATACTTGTTGGAATTGGGCCCATAAAAGCTAAAGAGAGCGCGCCAGACTTTGTTTTCTTCTGGATGCTACAATACATTATATTAGTTTATTTTGTTAGGTGTGGCAGTTAATATGAAGCCTGTACATTAAGGAGAAACCCTAAACGTAGTTAAACCGGATGTATAGCGTATATGTACACATATACTGTATATACACACACCAGGGTTGTCCTGATACCAATACAGGTGCCAAGAGGTATTTCGATACTTTTCTAAAAAAAAAAAAGGTGTCCACAAAAAATGACATTGTTGGCTATATTTTAACAAAAAATCTTACGGTACATTAAACATATGTTTCTTATTGCAATCGAAGAACAATTTTGTCATACTAGACAACTTGTCTTTTAGTAGTATGTAAGCAAACAAAGGCTCCTACGTATGCAGTAACATAGTGTGCCATTTCTCATTCTATTATTTTGTCAAAATTTTAAAGGACAAGCTATAAAAATGTAGTATTAAACCACTTTTTCATTTACTGTTAATATCTGGTTATTTTCCGTTTCAACATGTTCTATCTACACTTCTGTTAAAATGTAATAATCACTTATTCTCCTGTTTGGATACTTTACATTAGTTTTGGATGATACCACAAATTTAGGTAGCGATCCGAAACCAAGTAGTTACAAGATCATACATTGGTCATTATCAAAGTCCTCATGTGTCCAGGGACATACAGTCGTAGTCAAAAGTTTACATACACTTGTGAAGGACATAATGTCATGGCTGTCTTGAGTTTCCTAGAATTTTTACAACACTTATTTTTTTGTGATACAGTGATTGGAACACATACTTGTTTGTCACAAAAAACATTCATGAAGTTTGGTTCTTTTATTCATTTATTATGGGTCTACTGAAAATGTGACCAAAAATGCTTGGTCAAAAGTATACATACAGCAACGTACATTATCAATTTTGGTGATGTAGAAAAGTTACAATCAAATCAAATTAGCTTCATGGCATGGCCTCTTAACTTCATGTGATTGTATATGACTGACGACACCTGTTGACTTCTCTGAGCCCATTTAAATAGGGATCATGTGATGCAGTCATTAGACCCGGTTACAAACACGACAATGGAAAAGTCAAAGGAACTCAGCACAGATCTGAAAAAACAAATCATTGACTTGAACAAGTCAGGAAACCGATTGGAGCCATTTCAAAGCAGCTTAAGGTCCAAAGAGCAACTGTGCAGACAATTGTTCCTAAGTATAAAGTGCATGGCACAGTTTTGTCACTGCCACGATCAGGAAGAAAACGCAAGCTATCACCTGCTGCTGAGAGAAAATTGGTCAGGATGATCAAGAGTCAACCGAGAACCACCAAAAAGCAGGTCTGCAATGAATTGGAAGCTGCTGGAACACAGGTTCAGTGTCCACAGTCAAGCGTGTTTTGTATCGCCATGGACTGAGAGGCTACCATGCAAGAAGGAAGCCGTTGCTCAAGAAGCAACATCTTAAGGCTCGTCTAAAGTTTGCTGCAGATCACATGGACAAGGATAAGATCTTCTGGAGGAAAGCTATGTGGTCAGATGAAACAAAAATTTAGCTGTTTGGCCACAATACCCAGCAATATGTTTGGAGGAGAAAAGGTGAGGCCTTTAATCCCAGGAACACCAATCCTATCGTCAAGCATGGTGGTGGTAGTATTATGCTCTGGCCCCATGCTTTACAGAGAGTAAATGGGACAATGAAAAAGGAGGATTACCTCCAAATTCTTCAGGACAACCTAAAATCATCAGCCTGGAGGTTGGGTCTTAATTGATAAAAATCAACTACAGGCTTCCCAAATGCTGTAATAAATTAAGCATGATGAGTTGAGCATATGTCAGCTGTGGCCCCACTTTTAACTCTTTTTTTCAAACGCTTATTGCAAACGCTTACTTGCCCATACTCACATTATATATATATATATATATATATGTGTATATATATATATATATATATATATATATATATATATATATATATAGTTGTATATATATATATGTGTGTGTATATATATATGTGTATATATATATATATATATATATATATATATATACACACACATATATAGATATATATACATATACATATACACATATATACACACATACTGTATATACACTACCGTTCAAAAGTTTGGGGTCACATTAAAATGTCCTTATTTTTGAAGGAAAAGCACTGTACTTTTCAATGAAGATAACTTTAAACTAGTCTTAACTTTAAAGAAATACACTCTATACATTGCTAATTGCTAAATGACTATTCTAGCTGCAAATGTCTGGTTTTTGGTGCAATATCTACATAGGTGTATAGAGGCCCATTTCCAGCAACTATCACTCCAGTGTTCTAATGGTACAATGTGTTTGCTCATTGGCTCAGAAGGCTAATTGATGATTAGAAAACCTTTGTGCAATCATGTTCACACATCTGAAAACAGTTTAGCTCGTTACAGAAGCTACAAAACTGACCTTCCTTTGAGCAGATTGAGTTTTTGGAGCATCACATTTGTGGGGTCAATTAAACGCTCAAATTGGCCAGAAAAAGAGAACTTTCATCTGAAACTCGACAGTCTATTCTTGTTCTTAGAAATGAAGGCTATTCCACAAAATTGTTTGGGTGACCCCAAACTTTTGAACGGTAGTGTGTGTATATATATATATATATATATATATATATATATACACATATATATACACACATACATACATACATACATACATACATATATATATATATATATATATATATATATATATATATATATATATATATATATATATATATATATATATATATATATATATATATATATATATATATATATATATATATATATATATATATATATATATATATATATATATATATATATATATATATATATATATATATATATATATATATATATGTAAAATGAACACACAACCAAATGCCACTGCACCAGTGTGGGAATATTTCAGTTTAAAACTTTGGAACAAGATGAGCCTATCAAGACAGGGAAGCCAGTTTGCTGAATGTGCCCGACTACAACAACGCTTACTCGGAATACAACCACTCGACAGTCCAAACTCACTTTGTGTTTGGTGAAGAAGCCATGTGACAGGTCAGTGTAAAAAAAAACAGTGCAAAATAGTGTGCACTCATCGCCAAAGACATGCTGCCATTTAATACTGTTGTAAAACTAGTATTTTTTTTAAAGTGCTGCCATGTCATGTTGGTGTTCCTCACTCGGAATCTGCCAAACTAAATTTTTTTTTGCATATGAGCTGTTAATACATCTGTTTAAACTGAAGTGTTTATATTGTTACTTTGCAATTTTGTTTAACTTGATTGTCAGTTAAGTAATGTACAACTCGACCTCTGCCTACATGTTCAATATTGAAGTGCAGCTTTGTTTGTTAATACTTTATATAGCTATTTTATTTATTGTTATGGTTGTGTATAGATTAGAGCCCCCCATCCCGTCCTTAAGATATTTTATTAATTAACTAATAATTAATATAGTTTATTATATAGGTGTAAAGTTTTGCTCACAAAGTATATTGTATTGGTATTATTTTATTATTATTTTAACTTGGAGATGGAAACGGTTTCATTTCAATAACAATGTTAAAATACACGCTACCGGTAAATACAAGTTTATTGCATTTGAAAGTATATACATGCATTATTGTTGTGTATCATCATTAAATCAATGGTTGATTTATTCTCATAAAAATAATGGGAATAATATCATTTATCGGCAATAATTCATAGGTCAACATTTCATTAAGCAAAATTTGTTATCGGCCCAGATATAGATGTGACGGTAAACAGTATAATGATAAACCACAGTAAAATTCCCGACGGTTAGTAATACCGTTTAAATTTTTAATTACCGAAAAAACGTCATTTATTAATGCATTTTAGGTAACACTGCTTACTTCCTGGAACTGAGTCACAGCAGTGCTAGTGTGTTTTGGCTTGAAAAAAACATGGCGGTACACAACTACACAGACTTTGCCACAAAAATTTCCCCTCTGAGGTAATAGAGCCGAGCGCTTGGTTCAACTTCATTTTCCCCTCGCATCATTTTCGTGGAGCCTCGGCGTGTGTTTAAGAGTGCACTGCTGTTTTTAGTTGGCAACAAGTGTGGACAATATTGGAGACAGACTCGTTTGTCCCACACTAAAGGTATACAGCGAAGGAGAAAAAAACTATTTGATGTTGCTTTCATTTTCTCAATACAGCATCCATCAGCTGCTGTGACAGAGTTAATGACATGAGGAAACATGCACCTGGCGACGTGTCCGGAACGTTACCAGTGGGATGCACACTCGTCCTTTATTTAATTGCAAACTTTATAAGTGTTCTAATAACATAAATACTAGCTATAATGTTTTGTCATCTCATTGAATTGAACGCAGACTGTGAAGATTGTGTATTTGATGTGAGAGGTATCACTCCTGTTTTTTTTTTGTTGGCTAAACTGTTGTATTGAACCACTTGGTGTTGTTGAAGAACAAAGCTTGTTTATTTGACCTCATCTTCATTAGCCAAACTGCTTTGAGTTTTATATTGATAACAAAAAAGTAAACACCATCTTTTTACATTACTTGTGTTTTTTTCATGTTACAAAAGGTATTATTTAAAAAAAAACATTCATGTGACATAGCATTTTGTTAATGTTTTATTGTGTATCGTCAATTCCTATACAACATACTTCTGCTCAAACTCTAAATGGATCCGTCCTGATACAGCATGTACATTTTAATGTATGTAAGTTAAAAAAAGAAAATTCTCTAACCAAATGTAAAAATAGAGATAAAAGCATCATGTAATGAGAAAAAGCTGACATGTTGATACTATTAATGAACAAAAAATACTTGTCTTTAGATATATGGATAACGTTTGTATATGGCTTTTTTTTTTAAACATTACAAATTACATGATGGCATGGCGTTCACACCCCACCCAACCTTGATTTACCTAACAATTAATAATCATGACTTCAATATTGATACAAAATTATCTTAATTTTAATTTTGGTCATAATTGTGTAGCCCTATGTATAAAACTAGATCTCTTTTTTTTTGTCCATTTGTCTTAATGGACAACAAGTGCAGTTACGTCTTATGGCCGTCAGGTGCTACGTTGCAAAATTCTTACATTTGTTTTTATTTATTTTTCTCTTATGTCTATAAAGTGCTATCTTGCAAACTTTTCACATTTATTTTATTTATTTGTTATTTTTTTTATACCATATTACTTTGTTTATAATGCTTGTGTTGCTTTTATATGCACATTCAATTTCTACTTGAGGTACATGAAACAGTGTTTTTTATCTACAATAATGTTTCTTCTACAAAGGAAATCATTTTGAATGTACTGTTTGTGGGTTTTTTTAAATATAAAACATGGTTAAAAGATTTCAGTACAAGTCATTTTTTTAAATGTTGAGCACATTTAAAAATACCGCAATAATAATTTTGGTCACAATACACGTGACTAAAAATGTTCATACTGTGACATCCTGAGGCCCAGGCATAGTAAACGCCAATAATCGATTCATTTAGTGTAAATAAAGTAATGCAGACAGTTCTAAAATTTGGCTGACTGCAGGGGGCGATCCGACCAGCTACTTTATTATAGGGCACTTATGTTCCAATTTTGCACTGTTTTTAAAAGTTGCAAGTGATAAACGCTTATTAAGTGAAACGAAAAGAAATGTAAAACTGCATCAATATACACAAATTAAAAATGTATTAACAATCAATTTTGAATCGAATCGTAGTGAAGTATGCATTTTTGCATATTGAGTGGACTAAGTACAGCCCCTCAGCAGTGAAAAAAAAAAAAAGTGATGTCAATGTGGATGCACTGCACAACGGCTTCTAAAATGCCCAAGAAAAGTGGTAAATATCTCCTGCATGTTTGAAAACATTGCAAAACGCCAAAGGTAGGAGCATGACAACATGAATGTGCAGTAAATGAGTCTCTGTGGTGATGCCCCGTATAGTACACGCAAAATCCTCATTTAAATAAGGTGTTCTGCACCACTTTACAATTGCATACGCAGTCTTTGTAAATCACACACAACACGGCAACTATCTTATAGTTTGCTCACGCTGTCTAGCGTGTGGTATTTGGATCTTAGTAAATCAAGCCTATACTGTAGCTAACAACCACATTGAATGAAGAAAGTGATGTTACTAATGTATTAGCACAGAAAAAAGTGCTGGAGCATAATGGAGCAGCATGTACACATGATGCCCACTTCACATTTATGACTGCCCCCTCATACATACTGTATATATGCCTGCATAGAACCGTCCCTGGGTAGTATTAAAAGCTCTATCATCGACCAAATTTATATTGTATATTGTCTAGATTCTGCAACCTTATTTAGCACGTTTGGAAAGTATGTGCAAACTGGCACAGTTACACACAAAAGGCTGTGGTAATTTTGGTGAGGAGGCAACCACTGCAATCACAGATGACGAAGAGAGGATCTTTTGTTTGCGTATCAGCGTATTTGAACTGTCAGAAATTAAAACAGTAGAAATATATAAATCTATCCAGTAATTCTGACTTGAGGGCTGATTTGCAGAAACCAAAATGAATCAATACATTATGTAACACTGCATTTTCCAACATTCCAGCGCACCATTGCATTTTATTATGTTACTATTACACTATAACAGTGGTTCTTAACCTTGTTGGAGATACCGAACCCCACCAGTTTCATATGCGCATTCACCGAACCCTTCTTTAGTGAAAAATAAAATGTTTTTTTTTCCAAATACAAGACAAAGTTATGTTTTTTTACTGGTGCACAAAAGGTTAGTGTCCGCCCTGAGATCGGTAGGTTGTGAGTTCAAACCCCGGCCGAGTCATACCAAAGACTATAAAAATGGGACCCATTACCTCCCTGCTTGGCACTCAGCATCAAGGGTTGGAATTGGGGGTTAAATCACCAAAAATTATTCCCGGGCGCGGCACCGCTGCTGCTCACTGCTCCCCTCACCTCCCAGGGGGTGAACAAGAGACTGGGTCAAATGCAGAGGACAAATTTCACCACACCTAGTGTGTGTGTGACAATCATTGGTAATTTAACTTTAACTTTGATAAAGTTAAGTTAACTTTAACTTAACTTAACTTTATCAACATAACCTTGTTTAAAGAACAAAACCAACACAGTGCATGAACTCACAACAACTTACACACATGCAAATCAGTCTGACTTCTGCTGTTGCCGTATCCATAAAGTCGATAGGGAGAAGTTTTTTATTTACACGATGAGTCGAGTGTGTCTTGACCTCCGCGGCGGAGGCTCTGTCGAACCCCTGAGGCCGACTCACCGAACTCCTAGGGTTCGATCGAACCCAGGTTAAGAACCACTGCACTATAACATAGCAAAACAACATTGGTTAAAGCATGATGGCCACGGAGACACTAATTTTCATCCACATTCATGGCGTGTACATGACAGCCGGTAATACCACTTTTGCACTTGTTTTCAATTGCACGTGCAATCTTAGTAGATCACCCACAACATGCTCACTAACAATTCAATTGGACAAGCTCATTAACACTTGTTATCTGGTATCTTAGTAGATCAGGTCCCTAGTCCTATAAGTTCCCAAGTATGTGAGTGCATCTATTGACACAAAGCAACAAAATACCAGTTGCAATATAATAGTCACATGACCCGAATCAACTACTTTAGGCCCTGCACATCAGTGACATCACCGTAAAATGACCCAGCATGCATCTGCTGGCCAAGCCTTCAAATCTCCCAGGGTTATTTTCTTTCCACGCGACAGGAAGTCCCTTAATTAGAGTGGAGTCAGAGGTCAGAGGTAATAAGACGGACAGCTGAGATGACATCATTGCACACTATCAGGACACGTGACAATCTTCCTGTCTGCCTGTGAAGACACGTAAGCACGGATGTTGTCATAGCGATGGAGTGAGCAGCTTTTAATTAGCGCTCAAGAATGTGGAGTTTGTACTTCAAAGCCAGCAAAGAGACAAGCTGAAGAATCTATGGGCAGGAAGTAAAGGTATTCTAGAGTGCGGTCACGTGACCACCACACCGAGACATTTCGGCAAAAACTCGTTCATGTGGGTGTTTGTGAAGGCACGCAAGCGCGTGGGCAGAGGGTCACGTGAAGCCACAAATGTGGTTCACTTTGAAGTTCAGCATTCTACATGAACTCAAATACAACTTTGTCACTGTTACATGAACAATAACAGTAACACCCCACAATTCCTCACAATACTAAAAAACAAAAACGGCGGGGGAAACACTGCATTAATCTTTGACCTTATAAACATACTGGCAAGCTGTTTGGTTGACCAACCATCAGAAACGCTCATCCAGATGTTCAACATCACGTTCCCACGCCACCGCACTCCCCTTCCTCTTCCCCCAGGAGAGGAGTACAATTTACAACAGCTGCTCAGCCAGGAAGACTTTCCCACACTGCAATAACTTCCTGTCAGCTGATTTGCCGCCTGCCAATCAAAGGATTCCTTACCAGGAGAGTTGTCACTAGCGTAAAGAAGCGGTCCAGCTGGAGACATCTGTGTTATGTGACACAAGTATGTATTGCCCAGCTGTCGCCATGGAAACAGAAGGAAGGACAGCTCTTGTTGGGGGCTTGGCCACCCGAAACAAGACTATGAAACGGTTGCAGAAATAGACGTCTTTTTTTAAACGAAAGACGAGAATGCGCCGTCGTGGGCGTACCAGACGCAAATAACGCCGTTCATCGTGTTCGCTCCGACCAGCACCAAGTTTGCTTCGTCTGGGTTCAAAGATCATGGCGCGACAAGAATTCAGCTTCTCTCTGTAAAAAAATGCTAGACTTCACTACGTTGCTGTAGCAACATGGATGAAACATTCACAAGCGGACTGCGAACACGCACTACACACACTTGCAGCTCAAACTTGAGTAAATTAGTTGCCTGTACACAATATGTTTTATGAATGAACATAATACCATGAATTGATTAACGTGGACTCCGACTTAAACAAGTTGAAAAACGTATTCGGGCGTTACCATTTAGTGGTCAATTGTACGGAATATGTACTGTACTGTGCAATCTACTAATAAAAGTTTCAATCAATCAATCAATGTTGTATAACTTGTAAATACACAATAACATGTTGTATGAACACTATCATATGTTGCATGCATACTGACACACATGCAACAGGTGTCCTGTGAGTGTGCCAGGGCCCGCGTTTAAGTGATGATGGTGACAGTGGGGGTCTTACCGAGGTGCAAGGTGAGGTTGATGGAGTTGGGGTACTGGACTCCGGCCAGCATGGTCTGACTCTGCCACCAGGTGGTGTCCTGCTGGTTGTTGTAGTCGGTCAGGTAGACGGCGCTGTGTTGGTTCCTCGTGTCGCGCGCGTCGCAGATGTGGCACGACTTGGTGACGCCGGTGGCGCCCGTCTGGACACAGTACTCCTCCGGGGGGGTCCCGCATGTGTTGGTGGCCATCACCGTGACGTTGAAGGCGGCGTTAACGAACTCGGGCATGCAGCGATGCGCTCTCCCGAGGTCATCCGCACATTCGTCCATGGCAGCACCGACGAGCGCCGCCGCCGCCGCGCACGCAAAGGCGACCAGAACCGGGACCGGAACCCGGAGCAGACCTGGCATATTGGCGTTCCTCCGCGTCGTCCTCTTGTTAGTGCGAAGTTTCCAAGGAGTCTCAAGTGGTTCAAAGTTGCTCCGAACTGGCAGTGAAACGACTGACGTGATACGGAAGCAGCACCAGCGGCCAGCGGGTCATGCGGAAAGGTTCGTTAGAGAGCCTGAGTTTGTCCAAGTGAGCTCAGCTCTTTGTGTCCGCCGCCATGAACACGACCGAGCTGACTACACCCAGTGCCACAGTGCGCATGTGCAACCAAGACCCGCGCCGACTTCCGTGCTGGAAAAAAAAAGTGGTAGCGACTCCTTGATCAACTTTGACCCCGCCTGACTCCTTCAATCCAATCCACTTTATTTATGTAGCACATTTAAACAACAAGAATGTTTCCAAAGTGCTGCACAGCCATGTTAAAAACAATATTAAAAAGAATATTAAATCAAAAAATAAATAAATATAAAACCAATATAAAAACAATATAAAAATAAATATGATTAAAAACGATTTTAAAGGGTAAAACCAATTAAAACAGTAAATAGATATCAAAATGTATTTAAAAAAAAAAAAAAACACAGAGGACAACAGAGGACAGAAGACCACACAACTCACGTAGTGTTAAAAGCCAAATAATAAAACAACATGTTTCCTTTAATAAGCTAAGACCCTGTAGTACTGGTAACATTGTCATAGTTCAACTTAAAAGTGTTTTTTTTTCATCAAATGTTCTTATACACAAAACAATACCGCAGTAGCTACAACATGCTAGCTTTCTTGGAAGGCACAAAGTAACTGGGGCCGTACAAGTGTACGTTGGTGACACTCCCGGACACTTTAAAGAGTTTGCGCTCGACATGGAGTTGACAGATTGGGCTTTTAGTTCAATGTCTAGTTTTCACACTCTCACTTAGACCCGGAGAGGTAAGAGCAGTAGAAATTTGGAAAGTTTGATCCCTAGGCAGGACCAGTGGGATGGTGGTATAGTGGTGAGCATAGCTGCCTTCCAAGCAGTTGACCCGGGTTCGATACCCGGCCATCGCATCTACTAATCTTCACCTACCTAGGTTCCATTCTAGAGGCTAATCTTTCCTGTGATAAAATGGCAATCAAGGTAATCAAAAATGTCAACCAACGAACAAGATTTCTCTATAGAATCTCCTCTCTGGTCAACAAAAGCACCATGAGGATTCTAGCAGGAACTCTTGTTCAACCCTTTTTCGATTACCATGCACCTCCTGGTACCCTAGCACCTCCAAAACCCTCAAATCTAGACTCCAAACATCCCAGAACAAGCTAGTCAGATTACTTCTAGACCTCCACCCCAGATCACACCTCACTCCTACCCACTTCTCCAAAGTGGGCTGGCTCAGGGTGGAGGACAGAGTAAAACAACTTGCACTGAGCCTAGTCTATAAAATCCGCTACACCTCCCTGATACCGAAGTAATAAATAAATGATAAATGGGTTATACTTGTATAGCGCTTTTCTACCTTCAAGGTACTCAAAGCGCTTTGACAGTATTTCCACATTCACCCATTCACACACACATTCACACACTGATGGCGGGAGCTGCCATGAAGGCGCTAACCAGCAGCCATCAGGAGCAAGGGTGAAGTGTCTTGCCCAAGGACACAACGGACGTGACTAGGATGGTAGAAGGTGGGGATTGAACCTCAGTAACCAACAACCCTTCGATTGCTGGCACAGCCACTCTACCAACTTCGCCGAAGTACATGTCAAACTACTTCCGCCATAACCACAACACCAGGGTGAGCTCCACAAACCACATTAAACCCAGATTCCGATCTAACAAAGGTCTTAACTCATTCTCTTTCTATGCCACATCAATGTGGAATGCACTCCCAACAGGTGTAAAATTAAGGGCATCTCTATCCTCCTTCAAAACCGCACTAAAAGAACACCTCCAGGCAACTTCAACCCTAAACTAACACCCTCCCCGGATTGATAATAATCAAATGTAGATACTTTTTCTCATGCTTTCTGATCTCTCTCTCTCTATGTCCACTACTTGCTGTACATATCCTACCAAGTCAGTCCTACACTGTTCCAATGTCCATTTCTCTGATGATGCAATTGTTGATGACTGAAGTGTTGATATCAACCAAACCTAACCCCTCACCCCCCCACCCACCCCTCCTCATCCCACACCCCGGATTGTAAATAATGTAAATAATTCAATGTATATACTCTGATGATTATCTTGTGTGATGACTGTATTATGATGATAGTATATATCTGTATCATAAATCAATTTAAGTGGACCCCGACTTAAAACAAGTTGGAAAACTTATTTGGGTGTTACCATTTAGTGGTCAATTGTACGGAATATGTACTTCACTGTGCAATCTACTAATAAAAGCCTCAGTCAATCAATCAAAAACCAGGTGGGTTACACTACATTTCCTCGTAATTGCTACACTTACTATAATTTAGTCACCAGATGTAACTACAACACGCTAGCTAGCGTAGTACTCATAAACATACTGTACTTACTAGTTGATAGCCTATTTACTATACTTACAGTACAAACGGTACTATAACTAGCTATATCCAAGTGAGCAGTGGGACTTGCGGTCTAGTGTGTTGAAGCTAAGCTAACCAGAGGGTCTGCTTTTAAACAACAGATAAACAAGAAAAAGAATAAAGTTTAAAAAGTAAGTCATTGTTTCCTTTATTTAAAGACGTGACAAGAAGTTATCTACTCAGCTTACAGACACACACATAATTAAATTTTTAATCAACGGCAATCAAATGTTTTACACTTTACCTTTTATAAGAATATAATAACTTGTTTAGGGTAGTGTAAGATGTCTTATCCTGACTTTTAGAGGCCTCTGAACTATAACATGATAGTAACTTAGCGCCCCCTGCAGGAAACAATCAAAACAATACGCCAGCAAGCACAAGCCCCTTTTAAGTGCTAAATGCTACCTATTTTATCCCAAGGTTTATACAAACAAAATTAAAATACTAACAATGCTAATTTCTACCATTCTAACAGTTTATGCGGGCACAGGTAAATGTAAAAGGCTCTTGGGTTAACTCTTAAAACATTGTGGAATTTCATATCAAGCCATCAAAGAATGGAATGGTCTCCCAGACAATCTAAAGAACAACTGTAGTTTTCACAGTTTCTCACAAGCAGTTAAAGACAGGCTTTTAGACCACCAGTCTTGCTCACATTAGCAATACCAGGCAGGTTGTTGACCATCAGATGATACCCTGGCGGGAGCAGTACCATTCCAACCTCGTAACATCGCAAACTTTTTTATGTATGCAATATCAATGGGGTATATAGCTATTGAATGATACCCTTATGGGTATCATCTGATGGCTACTGCACTGTATGTGGACTTTGATAAAAACTGCTGCAGTTTATATACTTCTGCACTTTAAATTCCATCCATCCATCCATTTTCTACCGCTTATTCCCTTTGGGGTCGCTGGAGCCTATCTCAGCTACAATCGGGCGGAAGGCAGTGTACACCCTGGACAAGTCGCCACCTCATCGCAGGGCCAACACAGATAGACAACATTCACACTCACATTCACACACTAGGGCCAATTTAGTGTTGCCAATCAACCTATCCCCAGGTGCATGTCTTTGGAAGTGGGAGGAAGCCGGAGTACCAGGAGGGAACCCACGCAGTCACGGGGAGAACATGCAAACTCCACACAGAAAGATCCCGAGCCTGGGATTGAACCCAAGACTACTCAGGACCTTCGTATTGTGAGGCAGACGCACTAACCCCTCTTCCACCGTGCTGCCCGCACTTAAAATGAAGCTGCTAAAATACTGTAACTTGACCGCCCACTGATTTGTAGTTCACATACCCTCTATGTATTGTACTTGTATTTTAAATTGTTCATCATTAATTTTAATATTGTTGTGTATTTTGAATCATGTATAATTTTGTTGTGAATGTTAGATGCACCATAAAAGGAGTACAGATGGAAATTAGCATGGTGCTAAATCTGGTGCAGCCATCTTCTTAATGTAACTGCACATTGTCCTTCAAATAAACAAAAACAAAACTGTCACAGACTGAAAGTGCAGAAGTGTGTGAACAAAATAAAGACTGTTGCTTAGTGACATGACCTAGAAAAAGATGCACAGCTCATCCCCATTTGAGAATACCATTCATTTTCAAAGGCTATTGTAAGGAACGTTTTACAGGAATTAGGTTTGCCTTGGTACACAGAATGTTACGAAATATACAACGCCCACTATCCTCTTTGAAAACCCAGAGGGCCAGGTCATCAAAGCAAATGATAATACCGGTATGTATCTTAAATCAAAAATAGTATTTGTTCAGGAATAACATTTAACGCCCTCAGACATAAAGGTGTTATAAGCATTGGTTTTTATTCCGATTAAGAATGTATACCACATTGCCACCACCAGGTGTGAATGTGGAGTAAATGAATGATGGGTTCTCACTTCTCTATGAGCACTTTGAGTATCTTGTTGATAAAAAAAGCTCTATATAAATCAAATTCATTATTACTATTATTATTATACTGAGTACCGGTATTTTTAGGTACCAGTTCTTGATTGGGTCGGTCCAAGCGGATTGTTAGAATTCCGGGTTAATGATACTGCTATGGGTACAGTTTTTATCCCGCTGACGGTCGTCACATTCATTCAGGTGCCGCTGCAAAGCATAAAAAAGACACGGTGGAACAGCCAATCGGAGTCAAAATGTTAACGGCCCACTTCCGGTTTGAAGGTACGCGGAAGTAAACAAAATCATAGATTTAAGCGGAATCACGGATGGAATTAATGGTCGCTAAAAAAGATCTAAATGCAGAAAGTCGTCGAAATTGGCATATACCGTGCACTTGACAAACAGTTACAAAGTGCCGAATGTAAAAGTTAAGTCACACTTTTCTAGCAGAAATATTTCTCAGATAACTCACTTTTCCCAGATTTAACTCACTTTTTCTCAGATTTTGCTAATTTTCATAAAATGTAAGTTTAAATTAAATATTGACTCTGAATATTATATCTAAATGTTAAATCTAAACCTAAATCTTAAATATAAATCTACATGTTGAATCTAAACCTAAATGTTATCTCTAAACCTAAATCTTAGATGTAAATGTGAGCGCGGAATGTTAAATGTGAGCGCTAAATGTTAAATCTAAACCTAAATCTTAAGTCTAAAATTAAATCTAAATGTGAACGATAAATAATAAATCTAAACATAAATGTTAAATCTGAACCTAAATGTAAAATCTAAACCTACATCTTAAAACTAAACCTAAATGTTAAATATAAATCTTAAATCTAAATGTCAGTGCTAAATTTTAAATCTAAACATAAATCTAAATCTAAATCTGAATATGAGATTCCACCAAAACGTGAGGCCTCTCAGCCACAAAGCCGTGCCCACATCGCTGTCTCTCAGTGCTGACACTCCTACAACTTTCCTACTGCAGAAGAAGGAAACATGACATGCTTAATGACAAATAATGCCAATAAAGTTGCATAATTTAAAAAAATGTTTGCTCCAATTGTGTGAGAGTGTATGGTGTGTTCCATGAAGACAATTAGACACTGAAACACGTCGACGCTGCACTTTTTTTCTGTCTTGGCATTTGGTGGAGGCGGTCGCATTGTCTTGTCTATACTTTTTAAGAGCCTCTTTCTCTGCGCTGTCCTCCGAAATCTAAACACCTAACATGGAATTGATAAGCTGGACTCTCGCCTCAATTGACAAAATCTTCTCGACAAGGAAAAGAGGTTTGGGGGAGCCTGGCTGCCTTGACGGAACAATTGCTGCGAGGTACGTGAGAGACTCCTGGGAGAAATAAAGAATCATGTGCCTCTCAGTGCTTTTCGTTGAGGACGTGGAAGACATCTACCTATTTGGAACCGTGATCGCAGGGCATCTGCGGATTGGGCTGGGCATTGCTTTGGTGTATTGTTCAAATTTGGAAGACAATGGCAGCCATTCAAGTAGCCCAATGGCTGCCCGTCGCAATGGAAGGCATGGGTCGAGCTGTGGGAACACAGACTGTGGCGATTTCTGAACTGAATCATAAGTTGGATCACATCACTGAGAGGCTTACTGGAATGTGAAAATGTATTATCTTGAGAGCCAGCCTGGACGATTAGATCAGACAAGCCAATAAAATGTCTGAACAACAATCCTTATCTACGACTCGACTCCCTCAAATGGCCTTGACGCTGCTCATAACAGAAGAAGGCTGTTCTGAAAACATACCCCGAGGACACCTCAGTGATAGCCGCTCAGATCTCCCTCCCTCCTTCAACAACACCTGTGAGTTGAACTTTGCTCGTAACGCCTGCAGAGCGATTCCAGGCCAATAGACACAATGACACTACACCCTGGACAATGGGCATATGCACACTCACACATACACACACCCACACTCCCAGGGGTGATGGACAGCTGAGCAGTGCTTTAGATAGCAGCAGCCTGCCACCGTAGCTCCCACTCCATCCCTCTGTTGCAAGTTTTGTTGATTCGATGTAACTTGTTTATGTGTGCTTATGGCTATTAATGTTTTTTTTCTTGGCCTCAGTCTGGACCCCCTCCCCAGGAGCTCAGTCTGAGACTGAACATTTTTTTACTCATCCACCCCCCCTCCCACCAGTGTTTACCTTTTCCCCACCTTTCTAAGGGATGCAGGAAGTTAGCAGACCCATCAGCGTTCCTGTTCCATCTCCCTGTAATGTACACTACCGTTCAAAAGTTTGGGGTCACATTGAAATGTCCTTATTTTTGAAGGAAAAGCACTGTACTTTTCAATGAAGATAACTTTAAACTAGTCTTAACTTTAAAGAAATACACACTATACATTGCTAATGTGGTAAATGACTATTCTAGCTGCAAATGTCTGGTTTTTGGTGCAATATCTACATAGGTGTATAGAGGCCCTTTTCCACCAACTATCACTCCAGTGTTCTAATGGTACAATGTGTTTGCTCATTAACTCAGAAGGCTAATTGATGATTACAAAACCCTTGTGCAATCATGTTCACACATCTGAAAACAGTTTAGCTCGTTATAGAAGCTACAAAACTGACCTTCCTTTGAGCAGATTGAGTTTCTGGAGCATCACATTTGTGGGGTCAATTAAACTCTCAAAATGGCCAGAAAAAGAGAACTTTCATCTGAAACTCGACAGTCTTTTCTTGTTCTTAGAAATTAAGGCTATTCCACAAAATTGTTGGGTGACCCCAAACTTTTGAACGGTAGTGTATGTCTGCTCTTCAATGGGATTGAAAATCTGAATTTCCCATCGGTGATTAATAAAGTATTTCTGATTTTGATTCTTCTGCGTTTGACAATAAATGGAATTGCTTCTTACATCGAGGCATGCAGTCTTTTTGAATACAGCTATTTCTAATTTGTATATGTCTTTCATCTTTTCGCTGCGCTCTTACTTCATGATTGTGTCACAAATGAACATTACATTACTGTAAGAATAGTCTAAATATGTCTAAATTGTGAGCTAAATGGTAAAAACACGATTAAAGTGAAAGTGAATTTAAGTCAGCTTTCTCTTCATCTAAACCTTTTAAATCACGCTTCTCGACGAGCCGAGACGTGCCCATTAATTAGACAGTGGTGCTGTGCAGTGCTGCCAGGAGCAGGAAGATGGAAAATAAGCATATTAAAAGGCGCACAACGACATGCGCCGGATCCGAACCTCTTACCAAATGACGACTTCACACTCACCATGATCATGTTTTTACCATTTAGCTCACAATTAAGACATATTCTTCAGAACCGATCCAAAGCTAGGCTGTCAGCTGGCTGCTCCTTGCAGCAACCTTATATGACAGTGACCGCGTTGTTTCCAGCGATAGTACAGTTCATATGTGACATTATCATGAAGTTAGAGTGCAGCAAAATGATGTAAGATACATACAAATGGAAATATGTGTATTCATGCACACTGCATGCCTTGGTGTAATAAGAAAGTGCATTCATTGTCAAACGCAGAAGTGCAGCGTCAACGTTTTTGAGTGTCTAAATGTCTTTATGCAACACACCTTGCATACTCACATGTTTGGAGCAACTTTTTTTTTAATATACAACTTTATTGGCGTTATTTGTGATTAAACACCTGTCATGTTTCCTTCTTTAGCAGTAAGTGTAGTGTGTGCACTGAGAAGCAGAGTTGTGGGCGCGTCTTTGCAGCCGAGAGGCGTCGGTTTGGTGGAATATCGACATTCTATATATATTCATCTTTAGACTTGGCGAAATATTTAGTGCTCACTTTTATATTTGGGTTTAGATTTAACATTTAGATTTAGCTTTAACATTTAGCGCTCAAATTTAGATTTAAGATTTGTGTTTATGATTTATGTTTAGATTTAACATTTAGATGGGGGGAAATTGTGGGGACAAGACATAAAATGAGGAGAAACCAACAGTTATACAAACTCCATAGCCAAAGAAGAAAGACCAGAATGGAAACCTTAAAAAAGGTACTTTAAAAACTGAGAAATTAATCTTGATACAAACGAACGACTGGCTTCTCCTAAGAAGTTAATAGAAGCTATGATTTAAAGTCTTCTTTGGTTCGAGTGAAATTATTAGCGAGAAAAAAAGTTGCTATCTTGGCAAATGTAAGTAATACAATGTGATGAGCTATCAATTGTTTAAAATTCATACTATTTCAATAAATTCATCAGGTGACTTCACTATGGATGCATTTAAAATAAATGATCTATTTACAGAGTACAAGACAGGGCCGGCCCGTGGCATAGGCCGTATAGGCAAATGCTAAGGGCGCCGTCCATCAGGGGGCGCCACGCCAGTGCCACAAATGTTGGAGAAAAAAAAAAGAGAAAAAAAAGTTGGTACTATTATTTCTAAATACAAAAAATAATCCCACGTTAATTAAAATGCAAAGTTAAGCCTATTTAATAGAAATATTATTTGTTACAACATTACGCCCCCCCCCCCCCCTCCCTCCGCACGGTGCGCCCCCTCCCTTCCCGCCCTTCAACACAAGATGTATATGTCTATGGTCAAAACGGCCAAAACTGTCAGGTGCCCAGGGAAGAAAAAATAGAAAAGAAGAGGAGGAGAAACAAGAAAAAGACAGAGGTAGCAGGTAGGTAACGTTAGCCTACATGAAATTATTTGTCTGTTACAGAATGTGATAGTAACCTGGCTTTTTTTTTTTTTTTTTTTTTTTTAAACCTGTAAAGCACTTTGGTTCAATCTAAAAGTTGTTGAAAACGTGCTATATAAATAAAGACTTGACTTGACTTGACTAAGCTAATGTTACATGATTCAGCAATTGCTCATCAATAAATAGCTAGTTCTGTTTTAACGTCGGGTTAATATTGTGGAGGGGGCTAAATTGTTATGGAAAATAATAATGTAACGTTAGGTAATTACAGTACTCCCACCTTACATTCCTCAGGGACATTTGTATTAGATCTTTTAAGCAGGTGTTTTTTGTTTACATTGTTATTGCCTTCTGGTTAGCTAATGTTTGCCCTGCAGGTAATAGTCACTTTTCCACCCCTTTATATTTTAGGTATAGTTGTAAGCCTAGTTGTTAAAGTGCACATCATTAATGTTAATTAAGCAATATCACATGAGAGGGAATGCTGTTTTTTAATTTGAGCACTGCTGTGATTCGGTTAAAGATAATCATAACATAACATTCTCATATAATATGTTAATTTGCTTTCTTTAAGTAAAAAAAGGTCTAAGACAAAGCTATTCGGTTTCTTGTGAGTCAATAAACTTCACTGCCGATGTGGGGGGGGGGGGCACCTAAAATCTTGCCTAGGGCGCCATATTAGTTAGGGCCAGGCCTGGTACAAGATATCCATTTTATATCAATTAGAAATATCTCAAACATCAGAACAAAATGAATTAATTTATCAAAATTGATTTCAAACGTTGACAAAGAAAAAATAATTACATATGGGTTTTAATCTTTGAAGAAGTTTCAAAATCAAAGCACTAATAAGTCCAGTAAATGTAAGGATAGAACAATCAAACACAAGTTCATTACAGTACTTCATTGTTAAAAATGTTGAATTGAAAAACAAAGTCCTCTCAACCTTGCAACAATTGGCAGTCATATTCAGTGTTGGGACTAACGCCGTTATTTTCGGTGGTAGCTAGTAATCTAACGCGTTATTTTTTATATTGAGTAACTCAGTTACCGTTACTACATGATGCGTTACTGCGTTATTTTACGTCATTTTTTATGTAGTATCGGCTAGAAACTGAGAAGATCTGAGTGTGTTTTATTGGAGCGCTGCGGTGTCGTCCTTCTGTGTCACAAGGAAAAGAAAAGGCGTGCTTTGTGTGGGTGGGGGTGGGGCTCCCAGACCGTAGTTGAGGAGCGCAGTGGAGACGTTCCTCCAGGGCCTATGTACTTCGGGGCTCACAACCTTCACTTTACCCGGCAGTGGGTCTTTACAGCTCCGGACTTGAGGGTGAATGACGAGGCCTGCAGTTTGTTGCAACTTTGTGACTTTATTGGTGTCTTGCACGCAGCCATCCACCAAGCTAGAGCACCAAGCACACACTCACTGTTGCCGCTCCCTCACCTCTCTCGCCCACTCACTCACTGATGTCACTCACCTCACATGCTGTCATATCTTAAAGGGCCACACACACACACACATACGCTACTCTCATAACAACTAACAAGACATCATGGCGAAGCCAGAAGTCGAGTTCCTTAACATGGAGACATTCTCAATACTTTTCTTTTGTCGAGCACAAAGAAAATAACATTTTAGTTAAATGTAAGTTGTTTCTTGGATCAAAGATCCTATCTACTTAAAGTTAAAGTTAAAGTTAAAGTGCCATTATGTTGCAGCTATTTAAAATAGTTTTGTCAATTTTTCTGGCCTGAAATAAATTGGCCCTTTGAAACATATCTTTGTCTTTGTGTGTTGTATGTAGACCACATTGCTTTCTGAGTTCAGTGATGCAAATGCATGTCAAGTTGATCAACAGACTGTATTATTCTCCAGTGCAATAACAGTACTGAAATGAAGGCTAAAAAGGCATTAATGGGAGCCTTAAAGGCCTACTGAAACCCACTACTACCGACCACGCAGTCTGATAGTTTATATATCAATGATGAAATATTAACATTGCAACACATGCCAATACAGCCGGGTTAACTTATAAAGTGCAATTTTAAATTTCCACCTAAACTTCCGGTTGAAAACGTCTTTGTATGATGACGTATGCGAGTGACGTCACTAGATAAACGGAAGTATTGGTACACCTTTGAATCCAATACAAAAAAGCTCTGTTTTCATCTCGAAATTCCACAGTATTCTGGACATCTGTGTTGGTGAATCTTTTGCAATTTGTTTAATGAACAATGAAGACTGCAAAGAAGAAAGTTGTAGGTGGGATCGGTGTATTAGCGGCTGGCTGTAGCAACACAACCAGGAGGACTTACTTGGATAGCAGACGCGCTAGCCGACGGTATCCGCCGACCGCACGGATGATCGGGTGAAGTCCTTCGTCCTTCCGTCGATCGCTGGAACGCAGGTGAGCACGGGTGTTGTTGAGCAGATGAGGGCTGGCGGGCGTAGTTGGAGCGCTAATGTTTTTATCATAACTCTGTGAGGTCCCATTGCTAAGGTAGCTTCAATGGCGTCGTTATCAACAGCATTGTTAATTTTCGCCTAGCTGGAAAGCATTAACCGTGTATTTACATGTCCAGGGTTTAATAGTATTGTTGATTTTCTGTCTATCCTTCCAGTCAGGGGTTTATTTATTTTGTTTAAATCTGCATTTGAGCCCGATGCTATCATGTTAGCTCCGTAGCTAAAGTGTTTCGCCGATGTATTGTCGTGGAGATAAAAGTCACTGTGAATGTCCATTTCGCGTTCTCGACTCTCATTTTCAAGAGGATATAGTATCCGAGGTGGTTTAAAATACAAATCCGTGATCCACAATAGAAAAAGGAGAGAGTGTGGAATCCAATGAATCCTTGTACCTAAATTACGGTCAGAGCGAAAAAAGATATGTCCTGCACTGCACTCTAGTCCTTTACTCTCACTTTCCTCATCCACAAATCTTTCATCCTCGCTCAAATTAATGGGGTAATCGTCGCTTTCTCGGTCCGAATCTCTCTCACTGCTCATGTAAACAATAGAGAAATGTGAGCAGCACTCCGGCTTGTGACGTCACGCTACTTCCGGTAGGGGCAAGGCTTTTTTTTATCAGCGACCAAAAGTTTCGAACTTTATCGTCGTTGTTCTCTACTAAATCCTTTCAGCAAAAATATGGCAATATCGCGAAATGATCAAGTATGACACATAGAATGGATCTGCTATCCCCGTTTAAATTAAAAAATGTCATTTCAGTAGGCCTTTAAAGAAAAAAAGAAGTAACTAAATAGTTACTTTTCACAGTAACGCATTAGTTTTTGGTGTAAGTAACTGAGTTAGTAACTGAGTTACTTTTGATATAAAGTAACTAGTAACTGTAACTAGCTACTGGTTTTCAGTAACTAACCCAACACTGGTCATATTACTGATCTTACAACTTATAGTTTTTTTCCACCTGAACTTTGATGGTATGTTATAGTTCAAATATGGTCTGCAATGACGTTACTAACTTACTCCATCACACTTTTGCTACATAATGATTGAACAGGTTTTGTACTGAAACGCCAAGGATGTAATGATAAATGATAAATGGGCAGTGTTGGGACTAACGCGTTACTAAGTAGCGCGTTACTGTAACGCCGTTAGTTTCGGCGGTAACTAGTAATCTAACGCGTAATTTTTTTATATACAGTAACTCAGTTACCGTTACTGCATGATGCGTTACTGCGTTATTTTACGTTATTTGTATGTAGTATCGGCTAGAAACTGAAGATCTGAGTGTGTTTTATTGGAGCGCTCCGGTGGAAAAGAAGAGGCGTGCTTTCTGTGGGTGGGGGAGACGTTCCTCCAGAGCCGTACTTCGGGGTTAACAACCTTCACTTTACCCGGAAGAGGGTCTTTACAGCTGAGGGTGAATGACGAGCCCGGCGGTTTGTTGCAACTTTGTGACTTTATTGGACGCAGCCATCCAGCAAGCTAGAGCACCTGCACGCACTCACTGTCGCCGCTCCCTCACCTCTCTCGCCCACTCACTCACTGACGTCACTCACTTCTCATGCTGTCATATCTTAAAGGGCCACACACCAGAGGTGTGGACTCGAGTCACATGACTTGGACTCGAGTCAGACTCGAGTCATGAATTTGATGACTTTAGACTCGACTTGACAAAATGTAAAGAGACTTGCAACTCGACTTAGA
This sequence comes from Entelurus aequoreus, assembly GCF_033978785.1. NCBI lineage: Eukaryota > Metazoa > Chordata > Actinopteri > Syngnathiformes > Syngnathidae > Entelurus > Entelurus aequoreus. The sequence goes on along the minus strand of NC_084746.1, from coordinate 42,224,172 downwards.
CTTTAACATCAATGACTTGTGACTTCACTTGGACTTGAGCCTTTTGACTTGACATGACTTGCTACTTTCCCCAAAACCTAAAGCTTAAAAAGTTATTTGGGAGCGCTCCGTTGCTTTCATTTTGTACGTGTCTGTTTATCAGCGTGTGTGCTGCGTGTCAGCGTGTGTGCTGTCAGTACAACAGCCAATCAAATTAGATCTACATTGTTTTCATCACACAGCATTCAGCCAATCAAATTGCAGGACAACAAATGAACAAGAGTTGTCAAACAACGCGCCAGTGAGAAACATTTATACCAAAGTTGGTTTCGTTCGGGTATAAAAACTACGACTTGGTCTACAAAAAACGAATTGCCGTATGCAAATCACGCAGTTCGAATATTACAGACGGAGACGCAACAACTTCCAACTTCGTTCGACATTTGAAGTTGCACAAAGAAGGGTAAGTTTTGAATGTAAGCTAACGTTTATTGGCTAAGTAACATGACTTTTATTTGCTGTGTAGTTAAATCAGTGAGGCTGTAAACTCACTGCTAACGTCATAACCATAGACATCTTATAAGTAGACGCAGCATCGAGCGCTACTGCCTACTGGCGCAGACGAGACGCGGGGCCGCCATCTTGGAGTGGTGATCCGCTCCACTCAGTGCAATTCATTTGGCAGGATCAATGAACTGTCAGCGCATTTAATTCATTTTACCTCACTGAATACCACTCATTTTCACGCGCTTTTTTGTCATACGTGTAGCTATGATAACGGACACATGTTTTATTATTCATAGTTTGCTTAACAGTAATATAATATTCTTATATGCTATAAGTGACCAGACGTCCGAGATCAAAACTGGGAATATAAGCCCAGAGAAGGGGGAAAAAAACGGTCAGCTATTTTTAAGTTGAAGAAACAATATGATTACGTTATATATACATGCGTATATCCTACATAAACAATGTATGAATACATTAGATATCTATATATCTTATAGACTGTATCTCTGTTGCTGCAGCAGCAGAGAGTTTATTCTGTCTTGACACTTTGTATTGATATTTTGTATTACATTCTTCCCTTAAATGATAATGTTTACAGTGATTGTTATATATGTATTTTTTATGTATGTCGCTTTGGATAAAAGCGTCTGCCAAATACTTAAACATATATAAACACCTGAAACTCTTTATATCAGCTAAAACCACCAATCTGTTTCACTGGATTCAGAATAAAACCAAATGCTGTCTTACCCAACAATGTTAGTATTTGAATATTGTTACTTGAAGACTTATTCCTGGTTACAATTATACTGTTAAGAAAGTATTGTCTTATATTTTGCCTAAAATGAGAATGCATCATAATCAGTGGCGGCTGGTGAATTTTGTTTTAGGTGGGGCTGAAAGTTTGTAAACCAAACCCCTGTAGGGGCCGTCATCCTCCCCCAGAAGATTTATTTGTGATTTTCACATACAAATATTGAAGATCTTTGCTCCTTCTCAACTCTGTGGTAATGTTATTTTCATAAAATACAACCAATAGTACATTAATGTTAAATCTTACTTGTGAAAAGTAATCCCCCGATTCCTATTTTCAACAGTCCGCTCATTTGAGCAGGAAAACGCTGAACACCAGCCCGGCATCTTTGTTTTCTACCTGTCAACTGTCAGTTTAGGCTGCTCGCCGGCTCCTCATCACCACTTCAAGATGCAATTTGCTCGCGTCACAGCAACCAATACTGCGTGTACTTACAAGCTGTCTGTGGTTATAACATCATTTCAAACACAGGAATATGTTGCGTCCACTGCAGTTTGCCACCTTATTCATACTTTTTGTCAAGTGATTTTTTTAAGCAGGGTTGCATGAGGTACCTACATATAATGTTACGTTAGTCAATGTATCACACACAGTAACATAACGTTAGACGGCGGTCAGCAGCACAGCATATTTTAGCCACCTACAAAAAGACAAACATAATCAAATAAAGGTCAGTTAAAATGTATACTATATTAAGAATATGTGTACATATTGCATAGGGCCCTGACATCTAAAAAGTACAACTCTGTTCATTGTTATGTTCATGTATTTGTTATGTTTTTCATGTGTACGCACACATAAACACACATACAGTATGAGATTAGATCAATGAGATAAGGTAAGAACAGAATAGAAACTGCTGTGGAACTAGTTACAATGCAATATGCCATGGAAATACAATGTTAACACTTTTGTACAAATAAGTACAGTTGCACTTGTTTTTGCAAATGTGTTTATTCTGTAAAGGAATGAGTTAAATGTTTAAAATTGTTTAAACTATTAAAATGACTGGTTAATAGTGCTATTATGAATTGCAATGTCAGTACTATTTTTTTCCTGCTATTTCAAATGCACTTGTTTTAATAAATAAATACAGCGGTTTAAAAGCATACACAATCTGTGTAAAAATATTAGTCTGTGGTTAAAAGGACTTGAAAGGACTCGAAACTCAAAATGCAGGACTTGTGACTTGACTTGAGACTTTCCAGTCTTGACTTTGGACTTGACTCGGGACTTGCCTGTCTTGACTCGGGACTTGACTCGAGACTTGAGGGCAAAGACTTGAGACTTACTTGTGACTTGCAAAGCAATGACTTGGTCCCACCTCTGCCACACACACACACACACACACACACATACGCTACTCTCATAACAACTAACAAGACATCATGGCGAAGCCAGAAGTCGAGTTTTTTTAACATGGAGACATTCTCAATACTTTTCTTTTGTCGAGCACAAAGAAAATAACATTTTAGTTAAATGTAAGTTGTGTCTTGGATCAAAGATCCTATCTACTTAGAGTTAAAGTTAAAGTGCCATTATGTTGCAGCTATTTAAAATAGTTTTGTCAATTTTTTCTGGCCTGAAATAAATTGGCCCTTTGAAACATATCTTTGTCTTTGCGTGTTGTGTGTAGACCACATTGTTTGTGTGTTGTATGTAGACCACATTGTTTGTGTGTTGTATGTAGACCACATTGCTTTCTGAGTTCAGTGATGCAAATGCATGTCAAGTTGATCAACAGATTGTATTATTCTCCAGTGCAATAACAGTACTGAAATGAAGGCTAAAAGGGCATTAATGGGAGCCTTGAAAAAAATGGGGAAAAAATAAGTAACTAAATAGTTACTTTTCACAGTAACGCATTACTTTTTGGTGTAAGTAACTGAGTTAGTAACTGAGTTACTTTTGAAATAAAGTAACTAGTAATTGTAACTAGTTACTGGGGTTCAGTAACTAACCCAACACTGTAAATGGGTTATACTTGTATAGCGCTTTTCTACCTTCAAGGTACTCAAAGCGCTTTGACAGTATTTCCACATTCACCCATTCACACACACATTCACACGCTGATGTTAGCTGGAGCTGCCATGCAAGGCGCTAACCAGCAGCCATCAGGAGCAAGGGTGAAGTGTCTTGCCCAAGGACACAACGGACGTGACTAGGATGGTAGAAGGTGGGGATTGAACCCCAGTAACCAGCAACCCTCCGATTGCTGGCCCGGCCACTCTACCAACTTCGCCCCACCGTCATGGGTTCTATATTCTATATATGAAAAATGAAGAAGAAGAACACAGTAGACAGAGAAAAGTACAGTATATGTTCAGTCATCTATGGACTTGAACATAATTTCTTAAATGGGTTAGAATTGTTATTCCAATTTGAGTTGATTATTTGCTGTAGACATATTTCAACAATTCTCTGCAGGCTACAATACCAACCATTTTAAATTAGGAGGAAATGTCAAACCCAGTAATAAAACTAAATGTATTAATGCCAAAAATGGATTTACATAAATTGGGGTCAAGATTACATCCATCCCATCCATTTTCTACCGCTTATTCCCTTCGGGGTCGCGGGGGGCACTGGAACCTATCTCAGCTACAATCGGGCGGAAGGCGGCGTACACCCTGGACAAGTCGCCACCTCATCGCAGGGGGTCAAGATTACAGTCTTAATGAAAACAATTTCCCATTCAAATGATCATCTTTTTAATTGAAGACGCAAAATAATCACTTGATCGCTGGATGACCCTGCCTGTTTCAATAATTGGTTGTATAACTATTTTTTTTAAATGATGATAAATAAATAAGTTGCATCTTTGCTATTCATTTGGAACAGTAAAGATCCAGGTTGAGAGTCAGGTTACCATATACCTTAAATACCCCCGCAACCCCGAAAAGGACAAGTGGTAGAAAATGGATAGATGGAATGACATTAAGAGGCTGCCCAGCTACGCTCAACAATGATCTGTTACAAAGCAGACAGCAACACGATTGTCCATAGAACAAACATCAGTTCTAAACCTTCACTGTTAAATTATATTTTACATTACATTCAGCACTCTAGAAAAAAGATAAAAACTCCTTCCTGAGAAATAATTTTGATATTTGATACAAAGCACATCAACATATGAAGACACTCACCCAATGTCCCAGTGTTAATTCAAAACTCAAACCCTGAAGTCAAATAAGTGTGTGAGAAGAGGAGTTAATTGGAAATGTTGGTGAAATGTACATATAATTACCACATAATAAAAAACATGATTTACCCAAATCTTTCTCTTTTTATTTTGGAACAGGTCACAATTTCACATTACAAGGGAAATGCTGTAATTTGTTAATATGTATTACGAAATGATGATGAATCTTCTGACAGATTAGAGGTGTGGAACTCTGACGTTGAGACTATGTCAGAAGAAGAATGGAAGAGAGCATGCCTTAAAGCCTAGAAACAAACTATTAACACAAGGATGAGGTTATTATTATCATACATAATAATAATACATGAGGACCTACTGTAAAATTGAGCAGCTGACTGCACTATTGTTGAAATAATAAATGTGTGGATAAAAAAAATGATAAGCTATGTCACATGGGAAAACTGACTTTTGTTACCGGACGGAAGGCAGAGAAGTTTGAAAGAAGTGGAAAGCTTTACTGGAATATATTAAGCAATGGCTGTATAGCAACCACCTTCATTTGTGTATGGGCTTGTGTGATGTCATGTTGGTGGTTTTTGTCTATTGTCAATGTCTCTCATAAAAACCTGGGGAAATTAATAAATACATTGTTTTTAAAAAAAAACATAACTTGGGAAAAATACTCACACAAACAAGTTGTCCTGACTGGCCATGTGGCCTTTCAACTGCAGATGGCGCTAACAATTTTGTTTGGAATTTAATGCGCAACTGTGTGTAGGCACAGTAACAAACGGGTTGGGTGTGACCATGTTGTTTATGCCTGTGGAAATAGACAATGTGTGTGTGTATGCGTGAGTAAATGTGAGTAAGTGTCTATCTGACTATCAGGGGGTGTGTGTGTGTGTGTGTGTCAGGTAGGCTATATGAATGTGTGTAACATGTGAACACTCCTTATGAGAGTGTTTTAATGTAATGCAACGTCCTGTAAATCAGGCAGTGAGAATAAACATTCTATGCTCATCTCAATGAGGTGTTAAAGTGCTGATAAACATTCTGTGTTAATGTCCATGAGGCGTTCAGGAGTTAATACCATGCTAATGTCCATGAGGCATTCAAGAACATGTGCTTTTTCACAATGAAGCAACGTTGACTTGGGTTAATGGGTTGGGGTGAATACATACAGACTTCTTAGTCTGACGAATGGCAGAACAACGCCCAGCACACACTACTCATGTGTGAGTATGCGCTGCGTGTCCTGACGTGCAGCAGCACTGCACTTAAAAGTCGACTACTGGAGATCCACCAGGATTTTGGACTGGCGTTTGATAAGAAGACGACATGGAGGTCAGCTGGATGTCGCTATATATACTTTTCTTCGCCCTTTGCGCCGTCACAGCCACCAACCGTAAGTCATGTTTTCATGTTACCGTGACAACCAATTAGACCAAGGGTCAAACTAAATATTTGTACGTGGCATTTACCTTTGACTTTTACACTGTTATCTTGAAAGCACCAGCGGCAACGTCTTAGTTGTCACATGACATCTCTCCTTAATGTATGTGAACTTCGCCCCAGCGCTAAGGCAAATAGACGCTCCCTGAACTCACTGCCAGCGCTCTATCAGGTCTAGACTTTGATTCAAGTTCCCCAGTTATCCTATGGCGCTTATGCTGTCAGTGTTTGTTGTTGACCGGCACACGGATCATGTTTTTGTCCCAAGGTGTCCTCGAGGGCTGACACACAGGTCACGTGAGAGAGACTTTTACAGATATGATAGTGTTACCATGAATTGATTAACGTGGACCCCGACTTAAACAAGTTGAAAAACGTATTCGGGTGTTACCATTTAGTGGTCAATTGTACGGAATATGTACTGTACTGTGCAATCTACTAATAACAGTTTAGATCAATCAATCAATGCTATTTGTCCAACAGGGTTCCGCTGTGAATGCAATGGCCGATCTGGGCAGTGCCTGCTGGACAAGCTGGGCCTGCGTTGTGTCACTTGCAAGGGGAATAGCGAAGGCCGCCACTGCGAGCGCTGCAAAGATGGCTTCTACCAGCAGGGAGCGTCACTGAGCTGCATACCGTGTGGCTGCCACACCGGAGGTCAGTTACCCGTGTGACATAACTGTTACCTGGACGCATCACAGATATAGCCTCATTCAACCTTTGTTCTTCCAGGTTCCATTGGTACCATGTGTGACCACAGGGGGCGTTGTACTTGTAAAGAAGGTGTCACGGGACAAAAGTGCGACCGCTGCCCAGATGGAGCAATCGGACCCAATGGCTGCTTACAGAGGTTGGTCCTCATGAACCTTGGACCAGAAATTAAGTGAAACTTTATTTTCTGTAAACATCCTGTTCCATGTTGTTTGCAGGCGCCGACGCAGCGAAGATTCTGGTGCTCCATTGTGTTTCTGCTACGGTCACAGCAGCAAATGTTCCCCTCAGTCCACTTACACAGTCCACAACATCACCTCCACCTTTGCACTCGGTAACTTTTCGTTGCCACACCCTTTGCTTTCTGACACCCATTTTACAAAAAAAGCCTGGAGGAACAGCAGTCGTGACATGTTGTGTTTCTAGGAACAGAAGATTGGAAGGCGGCGACTTCACAAGGCCTCACTCCAGCAGATGTCCACTATCGCTGGTCCCCAAAGCACCAGGATGTGGAGGTCATCTCCAGGAACAGTCTGCCGGTCTACCTGTATGCTCCAGGTGTGAATGACAGCAACCTGCATCCCTCTTTCTCTCCTCCCACTGACCCCAGTCTTGTTTTTTTCCTCCAGCTTCCTTCCTGGGCAACAGGTTGCTAAGTTACGGCCGGAACTTGTCCTTCTCATTGCGTCTGGATCGTGGCATTCCACACCCGTCTATGAACGATGTAATTCTGGAAGGTTCCGGTCATAGAGTATCTGCCTCGTTGGGCGACCTGCGCTCAGTGGTTCCCTGCGGACAGAAGCTCAACTACACCTTCAGGTGAGAGCTACGCCCACTTAGTCGAGTTCTGGCTGCTGCGCGAAGGTGTTGTGGGAGAAGCGGGAACATTCCTGGCGCTCCAGCAAGTAGAAACAAAACAGGAATCCGCTGCTCTTACGTTAATAGCTGCATGACACGCGGCGCTCTGGAACTGAGTCTACAGCCAAAAGCGGATCCAGGTTTGACCAGGACTCGACTCATGGTGTATGTGACATGAAATAATGACTCCTTGGTGAGGGTCAAAACCTTTGGGTCAAATCATGTTGTTTACCTTGCTCAAAATCGCCAATTAGCATCTTATAGCCAACACTGCCAACCCTGTTTGGACCTTTACATAAACCATTGAAGTCTTTGTGTGCTTTCAGACTGGACGAGCAGCCCGGAAGCAGGTGGCGTCCACAACTCTCCCCCTTCCAGTTCCAGACGCTCCTCCAGAACCTCAGCGCCATCAAGATACGGGCTACCTTTGGTGATAAAGGTGATTCTTAGGCCTAGACATGGCAGTACCCACCCTTTTGTCGTTGTCTGAACTGTTGCTTCTCTCTAGGACGAGGTTACCTTGACAACGTGAAACTGGTGTGGGCAAAGCAAGGGGATGGCGTCCCGGCCAGCTGGGTCCGGGTTTGCTCCTGCCCAGAGGGATATGACGGCAACTTCTGCGAACAATGCGCAACAGGTTTCAGGCGCCGGAAGGCCGCGAACGGTGCCTTCAGCCCGTGCGAGCCCTGCAGCTGTGGCGGGGGTGACTGCGACTCGAACACAGGCGACTGTTACCCTGCGGATGAGACACAGCGCTGCCCAGACGGGTTCTACTGGGATCTCTGGACCAGAAACTGCATCAGGTGTCCCTGTCCAGAAGGAGCATCGTGCTCACTGGTTGTTGGATCAGTGCAACCCAGATGTAATTTCTGTCCACTTGGAACCACAGGTTGGTTGTCTGTAGTTTACACTCCCAACCACCAGAGGGCGGTTTATTAAAGCAACTAACAAAGTCTGTCTCCGTGTATGTTCAGGTGTTCGCTGTGACGAATGTATGGAGGGGTTCTATGGCTCTCCTGCAGGGGGCATTGGTGGGCTGCGACCATGCCGACCTTGCGAGTGTAGCGGCCACATAGATGTCAGTGTGGCAGGAAGCTGCGATCGTACGAGTGGAGAATGTCTGAAGTGTGTCAACAACACCATGGGACGACGATGTGACATCTGCTTGCCAGGGTTCTATCACCGCAGAGTGGTCGACGCCTGCAGGCGTGAGTTGGCATTATAGGATAACCTGGAATTTTGGGAATGTGTAAAATAGCCTGAATGATTTGAAATAGCTGAAAGTTTTTATGTTGAAATGTTTTAATCTGTTTGAAAAAAAATCTCAAGATCAGAAGGAATTTGTGGGACGGAAAATGTGGGATTTAGGGGGAAATGGCTGCTTTGAGAATGTGTAATATTGTTAGTCCGAATGTCCTGACTAAGCCAGGTGTGTGGATGTTGGAATGGTTTGAAGACTATGCTAACGTTTGCTCTACAGCGTGTGAATGCGACCTTCGGGGCGCCGAGTCGCTGCAGTGTGACGATGGTGGCCGTTGTCGCTGCAAGCCGGGCTTTGAGGGGGAAAAATGTCAGTTGTCCCGCGAATGTCCCTCCTGTTTCAACTCAGCCAAAGACAAGGTGAGGGGTGGGGTAAGACTGATAATCTTCCCTCCACTGACAGTGTCCTCAACATCCTGATCTTCTTCTGAGACATCAGGTGGACTTGTTGGCCGTCAGAATGCAGCAGCTGGAGGCGCTGAATTCGCAGATTGGCGGTGGCTTCAAACCCACTAACAACGCAGACGTTGAGGCCAGGTTACGTGCCGCCGCACTGCTGGTCAGCGACCTGGAGGGCGACGTTGAGCGGCTGACAGGTGTGATATCACGCGTCCATGAGTGGGCCGAGAGCAAAGCGATCAGAAGCGTTTGTTGACTGATTGTTTGCAATGCTCTCCAACAGACTTGGATAAGCAACTGCAGCAAGGTCTGTCCTCCATTGGCAGAAAACAACTGTCCGAGGAACAAGACGTCCAGAACATGGCAAAGGCCACCGATGACATAAAACAACGGCAGCAGACCTACAGGACCAAAGCGGATCAGCTTCAAAAATTAATGGATGACATGAAACGCACACTGAACAGCGCCAAGGCAGACCTTCGATCGGCTGTAAGCCCTCTTACATTATGTTGCATCAGGTGACTTTCGTCACCTGAGACACAAGACTTGTGATGACCAAGACGAAGTTCATGATAAACTTTTGTTCTTTCTGCAGGATGTTGCAGTGGGAGACGACCCGCTGAGTCCAAACCTTCTCTCTGAGTTTGCAAAGACGGCGACAACCTTGGCTGATAAGTGCGTTCACCACACACATACTGTAATTCAAAGAATTTTGCAGAAATTTCACAGGAAACTAAAACGCAGAAGTGCACCCGACTATAATACCTCTGATGACTCCGGACATTCCACGCGCAGTCTACTCCGCCCACAAGTTGCTGAATTTTGTGAACACCTTAAGCGTAGTAGTATAACGTAGTAGTGTAAATGTAGTAATGTAAATGTGGTGGTGTAAATGCAGTAGTGTAAAAGTATTAGTGTAAAACGCTGTAGTGTAAATGCGTTATTATAAATTCAGTAGTGTAAATGCAATAATGTAAATATAGTACTGTAAATATAGTGTGTAAAAATGGTAGGGTAAATGAAATTGTGTAAATGCAGTTGTGTAGATAGATAGATAACCTTTACTGTCTGTTACAAAACCGAAATCATCTTCGACAGGCTCTAAGATAACTTACAGAGCAAAACAATAAGAGATCAAAAATAGAAATATGACATAAAACATAATCACAAAACATAATGGATATAAAAGATGATGCAGCAGTGCTCATCTATTTTTGTAGCGATAATGGCAGTGAGAATAAGGTGTTTTTTTTATGTGTTTTTCCGGGCAAGTGGGACTTTAAAGCGCCGGCATGATGGTAGCAGCAGGAATGATGAGTGCAGTGGCTGTGTCGGGTCCTGAATGATGGAGGTGGCTTGCTTGGTACAGTAACTGCCTGAGTGTAGAGATCTGTGAGAGAGGTCTGTGGGGGATCCAATTGTTTTACTGGCCTTTTTAATTATGAGGGGCAATTTTGTTTCATGCAAGGTAATTTGTACCAGGAAGCCATGTTGAAATTAGTATGGATTCTGTTGTGATTTGTAGATCATTCTCTCGATGAGCTTCAAGAGGTAGTCACCCGAAAGGGTTTTCACTTCACAGGTGTCAGTTTTGATGCCTTCAGTGACAATCTACAATGTAAATAGTCATGAAAATAAAGAAAACGCATTGAAATGAGCATTAAAAAAAAAAAATATATATATATATATATATATATATATATATATATTATATTATATATATATATATATATATATATATATATATATATATATATATATATATATATATGTATATATATTTGTGTGTGTGTGTGTGTATGTATATATATATATACATATGTGTGTGTGTGTGTGTGTGTGTATGTATATATATATATATATATATATATATATATATATATACATATGTGTGTGTGTGTGTGTGTGTGTATGTATATATATATATATATATATATATATATATATATATATATATATATATATATATATATATATATATATATGTATGTATGTGTATATATATATATATATATATATATATATATATATATATATATATATGTATGTATATATATATATATATATATATATATATATATATATATAAATATATATATATATATATATATATATATATATATATATATATATATATATATATATGTATGTATATATATGTATGTATACATAGTACGAAACATATGACAAAAAAATATGTAAAAATTACAATAAAAGTAACAATAAAATAATTAAAAACAGATGATTAGTGAAAAGCCTGATTAAAAAGTTGTGTATTTAGTCTTTTTTTTTTAAAAGTTCAACGCTTTTTGGCAAGCTGTTCCACGGTGGGCGCCATAGTGGGTCTTTGTTCTGGTATTCGGAAAAGCTAAAAGGCCATTGCCAGAGGACCTCAGAATCCGTGAGGGTTGATACGGTAAAAGCAGGGCAGATAGATAAGAAGGCGCAAGGCCATTATGACATTTAAAAACTAATAATAGAACTTTAAAATCGACCATTAAGCCGACGGCGAGTCAAAAATTACGCCCAGATTTTTTATAGACTGTGTTGCTTGTAATTTTGGTAAAAGTTTCTCCCTCTGCTCATCAGGACCTATAACTAAAATCTCTGTTTTGTCCTAGTTGAGCTCTAGAAAATTCACTGCCATCCATTGCAGTTACAAAGGGTTAAAAATAGTAATGTAAATGTGGTGTAAAAGTGGTAGTGTAAATGCGGCACCGTAAATGTGGTAGTGTAAATGCGAATGTGGTAGTGAAAATGTATTAATGTAAATGTGGCACATTTAGTTGCGTAAATGCAGTAGTGTAAATACGGTAGTTTCAATGTGGTAGTGTAAATGTGCTAGTGTAAAATTAGAAGTGTAAATATGGTAGTGTAAGTGCAGTAGCGTAAACACATTACTGTAAATGTAGTATTGTTAAATGCAGTAGTGTAAATGTGTTAATATAAACACAATAGTGTAAATGAGGTAGTGTAATTGTAGTAGTGTAAATGCAATAGTGTAAACGCAGTAATGTAGCGCAGTAGTCTAAATGTAGTTTTGTAAATGCAATAGTGTGAATGTAGTAGTGCAAATGTAGTAGTCTAAATGTTGTAGTGTAAACGCAGTAATATTAACGCAGTAATACATAGTAATATGTAAACGTGTGTCTGTGTTAGACATCTAACGAAGGCGGACACAGTGGACGTGAGCGCCAAGGACGCTCTGAGCGACGCCAACAAAGGTTTGGAGTTGATGCGCACGCTGGTGAATGAGGAGAAGAAGGTGAAAGATGTGATTGGAGGCGTGAAAACTATGTAAGTATTTCCAGCACAGCGTCTTCCATTTTCCTTCTGGCGTTCTGACAGTGTGTGCGCCTGCTCAGGTACGACAACATGGCGGGCCGGGCTAAAGGCTTAGAGAATGGGGCGGTCAATGTGGGCAATGAGGCCACAAACCTGATGACCATGGCAGGCGGCACTTTGAAAGACATTGCCAAGATGGAGAAAGACGTCCCGTCCGCCATGAAGGTAACCTGGACAATAGTGGAAATTCTTCAAACGTCAGCTGACTTCTCATTCTGCTCAGGAGGAGACGGACGCCATGGCAGCCAAGTTGGATTTCCTGAGAGAGGCCGCGGACGGAAATCTGGCGGGTTTTGAGGCGCTGCAGGACAACATCCAGCGAGACAAAGTCGCCACCCAGGATCTTTTGGCGCAGGGCAGAAGCACTCAGCAGGTTGGTTCTCTGACTATCAGGAAGTATACAGTACATATAACGTCAGGTGTCGTCTGAGTTGTCATGTGACCCTTCACAGGGCCTGAACACGCTGATAGACAGAGTGAACACCGCCAAGGCTGACACTGATGGGGCGCTACAACGCATCAGGAGCAACACCGACAAGCTTGACGGCGCTCTCAACGCTCTCAGAGGTGAACTCATGATCACAAACATGTAAAGGCGCTACAGCGCTGAGCATCTTCCCACCTCTACGTTCTCAGGCTTCGACCAGCAGATTGATAGCAATAAGGTGCTGGCGGACGCCGCCATCAAGCGACTTCCTGTCATCAATGCAACCATCCAGCGAGCCGACAAAAACAATGCAGAGACGTTAGGGTTGCTGAGTGGTGTGTCTGAAGACTCGGACCAGGCGATGGCTTCCATCAACATGCTGGAGAAACTGATCCCTGCACTGGAGGTACTGTACTACGTGTTAGCCTAGCTTAGCAATTTGTGTTAGCTTAGCCAAAAGTCTCAGTTGACAAACAAACTGGTACTTGACTCCCCAGGGAACGGCGAGTTCGTTACCATCTCACGCCGGCCTCGTGAACAACGCCACTAAAATAAACGAAGGTGCCAAAAACCTGCGCACTCAAGTCGACGATTTCACCACAGATCTGGACGACAGGATGAACGACGCTAGAAGACAGGAAGCAGAGGCAGAGGAGGTGAGAGGTCAATTGCGACTGACAAAACAACATAAAGAAAGCTGACGTTGTTGACATGTTTAATTTGCAGGCTCTTGGTGGAGCAGAAGAGGCATTAAGTAATGCCAAATTGGCCAGAGACGCTGCAGGAAAAACGCTGCGAGACATCACCAACGCGCTGGCTAACATCAGTATGACATGCGACACCTGCTGTACTGTCCCCCGCTGGTGACCTCTTACCTCTTCTTTTTTTTTTCACTGCAGACCAACCAGGCACGCTGGACCCGAAACGTCTGCAGCAGCTGGAGGACTCCATGGCAGGCATCCGCAACGATGTGGAGGTCAACTGAGGCCCCGGCTGAGAAACTTTGAGGCGAAGGAGGCTGCTCAGCGCCTCCTGCTGGACACCCTTAACCAGGACATCGAGACCATCCTTAGCAGACGTCATCAACCTGGAGGACATCCTGAGAGCCATTCCCAATGGCTGCTTTAACGGTGCCCCCACAGAGCTTCCGTGAGACAGGCGACTATTTTGTTTCACAGCTTGGCTACAGTCTCTTCTTTTCGTTCTCCAACAGGAAGTCACATCTTTCTTACTTACTTCAGCAATGGCATGCACATTTGTTATTTTTCTATTTATATAAGAATTTGTACATACATTTCTATTTGCCTGCCAAATAATCAGGTGATCAATCAATATTTAACTTGTAATCTGTCAAATAAATGAATGTAACAAAGAGACAGTGTCATATTTTATTGGTCTACAAAGATTCATACCCGAATAAGAACCAGCAGAACCAGAAGCAAAAAAGTGCTGAGCATGCGCACCACTGAAAACAAACACCATTGGGCTTTAATTCAGGAAAAAGCCATTACTCTAAGTCCTGAATGTGTTCACCTGAAAAATAATAATAAGTGTTTATTGGTCAAAAGATTCATGTTCCACTCTAAATTGGGGGAGGGGCCTGTTGCCCATCACCTGAACAAACAGCTGGCGTTGTATTAATGATGAGACTAACATATGCTAATATCAGTCCCCCCAGGATTACTCAGGTTATTCGCGATTGTTTCAGCCTTAAATGCCTGATTTACCAGCAGCCTTTTAAAAAGTTCTCTTTTTCTTTTTTATGTTACCCGCTTTTGACTTCATTAATTTGCTATCAGTGTTTTTATTGTTTAACCCTGACCCCAAAAAGCACAGATTTCAACAAATCTTAAATAATATTTGCACATTAAACTAACATTATTGAATATTGACAGTAATGTAACAGTACCCCCAGGATCTCTGCTGGGGGCCTGTTTTGAGATCCTGATTTTGACGTTTTTCACAAAAATTGTGGTTAAAGATGCCAGGTTTATCTGGTGAAAGTTGCAGTACATTGTTATAATTTTCACCCTGTAATTATGATTGGAACATTTGTTAGAGAAAAGGTAAAAAAAAGAAACTGAGAAAGCATTTTACCAACATGGCACACAAAAATGTGCATAATAAGCTTTATTTATTATTTGCCACAACAAAGCACACAAGTATTCCTGCAAAGAAATGACTAAAAATGCTATCTCAGCCTTCACATGAGAAAAAAATACAATACACATTTTTACAGTTCACAGCCAAAGACGAGTAAACACAACTACTCTCAAGGGACATTCTTATAGAAATTACACATTTTGTTATACCAGTATGTACTCCGAAGTATATCCAAGCTTATATATTCTCCCTTGCAAAGATGGACTGTAATAAAAAATTGAAGGGTGAGATACTGTATATGCAAATATGCCTATTAAGGTCATTTTCAAATATTCTTTATTCATTAAGTATATCTTTAGTGTATTTTATAGATCTCTTGAGCAACCGTGTGTTCCATCTCCTGGCACGTTTACACATTTGACCAATTCACTTACATGAAAGTTTGTAAAAGTTTTTTTATTTGTCTCTTTGTTTGCTCTGTCGTACAAAAGTTGCAAAATGTTCACGTGCACATTTGTGCAGGTTTTACGCTTGAAAATTGATCGTAAATTCCATTTTGCGTATAGTTTACCCGCCACTTTGTTGGAAACATCGGGGAACTTTTGAGGTCTATACAGTAGCTGTGATTTTTGTTAGTGACTGAGTGGCAATGAGAGATTACCATAGCACGACCACATGTGTCATGTAAACATGGAAGTGAAGACGTCTGGGCGGCGCATTTGATTGGTTACAGAATCGCGTTGCCTTGGAGTGCTGTTGGGACAAATCTGCTTGGCTGGATTAACGAGGATTTGCCGAAAGGCGCCGGTAAGGTACGGGGATTGGACAAAGTTGCGAGGGATTGGTTTAATTGGCATGAATTGGCACAATCGCAACATCAAGAAAATCCTGGAGGGACTGTAACGTCAACACAAACGGTGGGCGAGGATACTGCTGTCACATTGGCGAGCGTGTTGCATGCATCCACTGACTTGATGAATAACAGGAAGTTGGGTGACCAACCCCGCCATGATGGCAAAGTCACACAACCTAAAGGTGGTCCTTTATCCCGAGGCCTTGATGTACAGCTGAGTCTGCAGGATGTAGTCGATGACGCGGCTGGTTCAGGTAGTCCACAACATGGCCGTCGCCGTGCTGCAGGGCCAGTCTGCCGGGGCGGGGCCGGCGTAACACAAAGCGTTTTACCTCGCCATTTTCACATATCACATAAAGACAGGCTGTTAGCCTGACAACAATAGGAAATTACACCGCTTACCTGCTCTTGGTGGAGCTGACAATGGCCATGGGATGGTTGGTGGCGTCCTTCACCACAATGATGTTGTCCTGTGAGCCAGAGGGGGCAAAGGTTAGGGCAAGGAAAGACTGCGTCAGACTCTGTCATGGTTCGACAGGACCTTGTGCTTGCGGAGAACCGACGAATGGTTCATGATCCTCTCCGTGTCGACGCCGTCACGAGGAACCACCACTATCCCAAAATCGCCCACGATCACCTCCATCTGTATGCACACACAGGAAACACCTGCCACTGCTTCATCTGGTTTCTACCCGTATTTGTGCGTGCACTGAGCAGCCAGGAAAGCTGAACACCAGCACCATTTCTTTTCTGCCCTGAATATGATCATAAAATGGGCTAATTTAGAGATGTTTAATTAAGATCATTTTAAATATTGTAATATATGGCATTATATCACAATATACTATATAGTTAATACATTTAAAATGCATCTTAAAATACAATATATGTGCACGAGCTGACAGTAATAATTTATAGGACAAACTAAGTTACTTTGTTCATTTTTTTATCTATAAAAAAATCTATAATATATAGAGATGTCCGATAATGGCTTTATTGCCAATATCCAATATTCCGATATTGTCCAACTCTTAATTACTGATTCCGATATCAACCGATACCGATATATACAGTCGTGGAATTAACACATTATTATGCCTAATTTTGTTGTGATGCCCCGCCGGGTGCCTTAAACAATGTAACAAGGTTTTCCAAAATAAATCAAGTCAAGTTATGGAAAAAAATGCCAACATGGCACTGCCATATTTGTTAGTGAAGTCACAAAGTGCTTTTTTTTTTTAACATGCCTCAAAACAGCAGCTTGGAATTTGGGACATGCTCTCCCTGAGAGAGCATGAAGAGATTAAGGTGGGCGGGGTTGAGGTGTGTGTGTGGTGGGGGGTGTATATTGTAGCGTACCGGAAGAGTTAGTGCTGCAAGGGGTTCTGGGTATTTGTTCTGTTGTGTTTATGTTGTGTTACGGTGCGGATGTTCTCCCGAAATGTGTTTGTCATTCTTGTTTGGTGTGGGTTCACAGTGTGGCGCATATTTGCAAAAGTGTTAATGTTGTTTATACGGCCACCCTCAGTGTGACTTGTATGGCTGTTGACCAAGTATGAATTACATTCACTTGTGTGTGTGAAAAGCCGTAGATATTATGTGATTGTGCCGGCACGCAAAGGCGGTGCCTTTAAGGCACGCCCCCAATATTGCTGTCTGGGTGGAAATCGAGAGAAATTCGGGAGAATGGTTGCCCCGGGAGATTTTCGGGAGGGGCACTGAAATACGGGAGTCTCCCAGGAAAATCGGGAGGGTTGGCAAGTATGACTGGGAGACGCTACTGCTCTGTACTTCTCCCTACGTCCGTGTACCACTCCGTACAGCAGCGTTTTAAAAAGTCATAAATTTTACTTTTTGAAACCGATACCGATAATTTCCGATATTACATTTTAAAGCATTTATCAGCCGATAATATCAGCAGTCCGATATTATCAAACATCTCTAATATTATGTCATTAGAAAAAGTATTGCGATATATTGCAATATTTCTTCCCACCCCAAGTACACCGTGCACTGTCCTTATATCCTGAGTGGATTTAACAATGCTGTTTGAAATATATACGTGTCATTGTGCAATTACTGTACCTAAAATAAAAATACTGCAGTTTTTCTTCTTCCTCCACCTTTTTAATAGTAAATTGCAACCACTCAAGTTAGCCCCTCCCTTTTTGCTATGGAGCCAAGATGGCAACTATTGAGGGTGGTAAGTGTCCATCACTGTGCGTGGACCATTTGAGTGTTTTCACAACAACTTCCTAGTACTGACAGTGTACCGTATGTTAAAGCACTCAGCCAATGTACTCAAAAGACTAAGTGTAAGTACACGAGCGTGAACACACTTATGCACTAAAAGACTAAGTAAGTACATAAGTGTACTAATGGAGACACATGCTGTGACCATGATCATACGGGGAGGAGGGAGGATGAGGGGTGGGGCTTACATCACTGTCCTTCCACAGGCCAGGGATGCAGAATGATTCCAGAAGATCACTTCCACACAGGAGCAAGATACGCAACTCTACAAGGAGAGGAGGCGGGGTTACTGAGACACAAAGGAAGGGCAACACATGATGGAGACTCACCGATCTCCTCGTAGGTCATGGCTGGCCCCAAGTTGGCGTTTTCATCTGTCAGAGAGCACATGGCATCAAACACACACAGGAAGTGTGGTTGTGTGCCACTTGAGGTGATGTTGTGTGCCAGCACTCACCCACAAAGGTGAATCGATCCAGGTGAGGACGAACGCAGCAAACCTTCCCCAGACTCTCACTCAGCTTACCCCAAACTTTAACTGGGACACACACAAACAGTCTTCATCGTCATCTTCCTCACGCTCGCAAACTTGGACTTACCGGAAGTGGTCGTGTGCTTCATGTTGTTGTGGTTCAGGTAAATAGGCGGAGCCTGGTTTTGTGGCTGCCCAATGACGGGAGTGGAAGACGGCGTGTTGACGTTAGACAAGATACAGCCGGTCACTCTCTGAGGATGACAATAACGACATGTGATGACGGTGGACTGCTGTGGGCATACCTACTCTGCAGCTGGCACTCGCCTTCATGAGGTCACGGTGGTGCTCCAGCACGCTACAGGTGGTCTGCCAGGTGTCCTGGTAACACTCCCACGGGTCCACCCTGTCACAAGAAGCACATAGAATAGCCTGTCTCAAGACGCACGCTGTGACAGGTCACATGACTCACCGGATCCAATCAGACGACCGCACAGCCAGCTGACACATGGTCAGGCGATGCCTGCTGGACACCAGACCCTGCAAACACAACCTGTCAGTCCTGACTCATCACTTTTCTACAACCTCCAGCCAGTCGTACCTCCGGGTTTTGTCATAGATACAATACAAATGTGATTTTTGATCTCATTAGCCTTGTGGACAAATACACTCACTGGTTTGCCATAGGAATCGTGCACC
This sequence comes from Entelurus aequoreus, assembly GCF_033978785.1. NCBI lineage: Eukaryota > Metazoa > Chordata > Actinopteri > Syngnathiformes > Syngnathidae > Entelurus > Entelurus aequoreus. The sequence continues at coordinate 42,204,895 of NC_084746.1, read as the reverse complement.
GGTGAAATGATCCCTCCGATCACGATGAAACGTCCTGTTTTGTGCAGGTAGTCTCTCGCTTTCTCTGCACATTTAAACACAACACACACACACACACACACACACATTAAGTAGGTATGGTAGTGAGTCCAAACAAACTTATAGAAAAGCACTCTGAGGGCTCAAAAATGTACAAAGCTTTATCTCCCAACAGTAAAAACTATTTTAAAAAATCCCAAATCCAGACTATGATCCGGATCATCTCCAAAATGTGATAACTTCCCTGTCCCATTTCCTGAAAGTTTAATTAAACTTCACCCAAAACTTTCAGAGCTATGTTGCTAATCAACTAACAAATAAACAGACAAACAAACCCCAACCAATTCATAACCTCCTAGAAGAGGTAATTAGTCGAAATATACATTAAATCACTATTTCGGTGAGTGTGTGTTTTCTACAACTGTCGCTTACAAACAGAGTTCGTTCTTTGAATCGTCTCAAGAAACTGGGCGCGTTAATTTTATAGTGGTTAATTAGCACTTGTGCTTCACAGCAAAAAGGTACTGGGTTCTTTCTGTGTGGAGTTTGCATGTTCTCCTCGTGACTGCGTGGGTTCTTTCCGGGTACCCTGCCTCTCGTCCGAGTGCAGCTGGGAACCCGCGTGGGACGATGGATGGATGGATGGATGGAGTTAACCCTCTTTGACTCTGTGGGTTGACACACAAAGAGGTTCCAGCCTCGTAACGTAAGGTGTAACCCGTTCCCCTTCTATCGTTATTAGAACCTTTATTTAACCAGATAAGAAACCCATTGAGATCAAAATCTCTTTCACAAGGGTGACCTGGCCAAGAGGTCAACAGCACGTGTCACAGAGCAGTTTCCAAAAAGTAATACGTTTAGACATAGATTTTAAAATACATAAAAGAGAACTGTGAAACAATAAAGATTTACACCTTTTAAAAACACAGGCACTGTACAAACGTCTCTCGCTGTCTGTCCCTCAGGACAAAACGGAATGCTCCAAATGGAAGTAGTTCAGTGAGTTTCAGTTTCGTCTGCAATGCATTCCATGCCAGAGGGGCAGCAATACCAACAGCTCTTTTGCCAAATTCAGTCCGTACATGGGGAACAGTTAAAACATACAAATTGTTAGAGCGTAATGCACAACAGCCGTTTTTTCTTTGTAACAAAGTACACAAGTATGGAGGCATTAAACCTAAAAGAGCCTTATAAATTATAGTCAGCCAATGTGTGTATCTGCATGCACTCAATGAAGATAAGTCTGACTTCATATACAGTTGACAGTGGTGGGTGAGACTACGACAGCCAGTAACAAATCTTAGTGCTGAGTGAAAAACAGTGTCCAAGGACTGGAGGCATTTAGATGAAGCACTAAAATAAAGCACGTCTCCATAATCAATTACGGGCAAGATAGTCGCTGTCACCAATTTCTTTCTGACTTTAAGAGAGAAGCCGTTTTTATTTCTAAAAAAGAAACCAGGCATTACTCTAAGCTTAGAGACCAAGTTGTTAATATGGGCTTTAAATGAAAGCTCCTGATCAAGAGTAAAACCCAAGTACTTGTAATTTAAGACCTGCTCTATAGGGTTTCCATGGGATGTTACAATATTTGGAATATTTTCCAGTAGCACCTTTGAATGAGATAAAACCATTACCTTGCTTTTATCTGTATTTAAAACCAATTTAAGATAAAATAATTGTATAATATTAGAGCACAAGTAAGAGTGGTCAGTAGCTTTCAATGGACCAGGACCAGAAGATGTTATGATTTTTAAGTAAAAAACTATTGTGGATGTACTACCAGTCTGTGGTTGCCAGTGTTCTGTACTACATCGTAGTGTGCTGGGGGGGCAGTATATCTAAGAAGGACAGCTCCAGACTGGAGAAACTGATCAGGCGGGCCGGTTCTACGATCGGACTAAAACTGGACTCACTGGTGACGGTGGCAGAGAAGAGGACTGTGGAAAAACTAGTGAGCATCCTGGATGATGCCAGTCACCCTCTGCATACCGTTATCAGTAGCCAGAGGAGCCTGTTCAGTGCTAGACTGCTTCATCCCAAGTGCAGGACTAATAGACTAAAAAACTCCTTTGTCCCACACGCCATTAGACTGTACAACTCCTCTCTGGGAGGGAGGGGGGGTACTAGAATGACGGGGGATGCAAAACAATAACAGTGTAATACGTTTTCATAACATGGTCACTAATGCCTAGTTTCTCTTGTTATATTCTTATTTTACTGTTATATTTGTATTCTCATTGATGCTTTTTGTTTTTATTCTATTGTAATATTTTTCTATTTTGTTTTCATTTATACCCCCATTATTTACTTTTTAAAATTCGATCTCAATTCTGTACATTGCTGCTGGAATTTTAATTTTCCTGAGGGAACTCTCCTGAAGGAATCAATAAAGTACTATCTATCTATCTATCTATTACTGGACATCAATTATGACGACACAGTATTTTTTTTTACTTACAGCATGTATTAAACAATTTGACGATATAATTACAGGTCAATTGTAAATTTGAAAGAAATTAATGAAAATATAAAGCCCCTGTCCCAACTTGGTTGTTGCATGGGGCCCTTTTTGTGTGTCCGATCACTGGTCTTTTTTTTTAGTTATTTAGTCTGTCCTAGAAATTATGCGGATCACTCCCAAAATCTATACACTTGTTCCTTATGCTGTTTCTGACATTTCCGGAAACTTACATCAGAATCCGCCCAAAACTTTTTATGCTATGGTGCTAACTAAAGCTAATTGATAAACCGCAGCAAATACATAAACATGTAATTAGCATTAGCTATATGTCAATGTGTTTATAAAGAAAATACATCTTGAGAACATAACCTTTGTGTTGTGATCGTGTCGGTACTGGTTGTGTTCATGTTTTATTTAGTACGCCACAGCGAGGAGGGCAGGGTGGACAATAAAGGCCCTGGCAAACTCAATCAAACCGGGTCAGATAACGTTCTAGAAGAATTTTGATGCCGTTCCATTTCAGCACCAGCCTCTGGACAGCGCCGTGTTATTTTTTTCACCATGACGTCACAGTGCGCAGATCGAACACTCACCAAACATATGGATGTGTCCTTTGGTGATGGGATTGAAGCTGCCGCAGGACAGCAGGATCACGTGACTTTTGGTCGTTTCTGGCATGACTGCTCGACGGCTTTACCGGTCCGGTCTTGATCTTGGACCTTGTGTTGGAGCTGATGAGCTTGTTTGGAGCAGCAAGCGATGCAGAGAGAGGCGAGGCCGATGTCTGCGGCAGGATGCTTGAGGAAGTGACGTCACTGTTATTTAGCGTCACACGACACATTTGAAACTCAAATGACTCACCGTTCATTATTAATGTTCAAATCTTTGCTCGATGAGAACTGCAATCATAACTTATCAATGTTCACTTAATGTTCCATATTAGATTAAAACATTATTAGAACTGATGGTCACAATTCCTTGTTAGAGGTTCACTTGTTTAAAGTGTAAATTAGCCTTTTTTTTTGTCTGTTTGAATATTGTATGTTATCCTATTTTTGTATTATTATCTATTGTTATTTTTTTTATATTCTATTTGTATTTGCTTTAGTTTTCTTTCCTTTACATGTTTTGTGAAATACAGTATTTGCTCAACCTGATTGAGGTTTGAAATTGTTGAGATATGTTGAAAGTGCCCTAGTTTTTGTGTACATTGAGAACATATGTTTGTATGTACATTGTTCAATAAAATAAATTAATTAATTTTAAAAAATAGGTTCACTTGTGTTGTGTTATACTTATTAGATTAAAACCTCAGTAGAATATTGTGCACTAGTTCTATATTGGTGCAGAACCTCATTAGAATGTTATGTTCACTATAGATCCGCATTAGATTAGAACCCTGTTAGAACTGAATGTTAGTTGTCCTGTTAGATTAGAGTTCCAGCGGCTGCTCCACATCGAGAGGAGTCAGATGAGGTGGTTCGGGCATCTGGTTAGGATGCCACCTGAACGCCTCCCTCGGGAGGTGTTTAGGGCACGTCCGACCCGTAGGAGGTCACGGGGAAGACCCAGGACACGTTGGGAAGACTATGTCTCCCGGCTGGCCTGAGAATGCCTCGGGAGCTGGACGAAGTGGCTGGGGAGAGGAAAGTCTGGGCTTCCCTGCTTAGGCTGCTGCCCCCGCGACCGACCTTGGATAAGCGGAAGAAGATGGATGGATGAAATTAAATATTCATTAATGTTTCTTATTAGATTAAAACCTTATAGAACGGATTGTTCACTAGTGTTCCTTGTTGCATTAGAACAGTGGTTCTTAACCTGGGTTCGATCAAACCCTAGGGCAGTGGTTCTCAAATGGGGGTACGCGTACCCCTGGGGGTACTTGAAGGTATGCCATAGGGTACGTGAGATTTTTTTTTAATGTCTGTCAAAAAGAACTGTGAAAAGAAATGCAACAATGCAATATTCAGTGTTGACAGCTAGATTTGTTGTGGACATGTTCCATAAATATTGATGTTAAAGATTCCTTTTTTTGTGAAGAAATGTTTAGAATTAAGTTCATGAATCCAGATGGATCTCTATTACAATCCCCAAAGAGGGCACTTTAAGTTGATGATTACTTCTATGTGTAGAAATCTTTATTTATATTTGAATCACTTGTTTATTTTTCAACAAGTTTTTAATTATTTGTATATCTTTTTTTCCAAATAGTTCAAGAAAGACCACAACAAATGAGCAATATTTTGCACTGTTATACAATTGAATAAATCAGAAACTGATGACATAGTGCTGTATTTTACTTTTTTATCTCTCTTTTTTCAACCAAAAATGCTTTGCTCTGATTAGGAGATACTTGAATTAAAAAAATGTTCACAGGGGGTACATCACTGAAAAAAGGTTGAGAACCACTGCCCTAGGGGTTCGGTGAGTCGGCCTCAGGGGTTCGGCGGAGCCTCCACCACAGAGTTCAAGACACTTTCGACTTATCGTGTAAATAGAAACCTCTCCCTATCGGCATATTATGGATACCCCCAAACAATGTTCCCTCTAATTTTCCATCTGATTTGCAGGTTGTTTGATTGATCGATTGAAACGTTTATTAGCAGATTGCGAAGGAAGTGAATACATTATATGAAACAGTACAGTGTACACAGTACAGTACATATTCCGTACAATTGACCACTAAATGGTAACACCCGAATAAGTTTTTCAACTTGTTTAAATCGGGGTCCACGTTAATCAATTCATGGTAATGAGTGTAAGGTGTGTAATTTGTTGTGAGTCCATGCACTGTGTTGGTTTTGTTCTTTGAACAAGGTGATGTTCATGCACGGTTCATTTTGTGCACCAGTAAAAAAACATATGACTTTTTCTTGAAATTGAATTTTTTTTTTTTTTTTTTCACTAAAGAAGGGTTCGGTGAATGTGCATATAAAACTGGTGGGGTTCGGTACCTCCAACAAGGTTAAGAACCACTGCATTAGAACCTTATTTGAACTTAATGTTCACTACGTTTTCCTAGAACATTTTCAAGCCTGGTCGAGAGCGCCTGTCAGCATGATGACGTAACAGTCACACCAACAAAAGATGAGCATTTTGACGTCAAAACAGTGAGAAACGTTACTCGTTACTCGTGTGACTTACTGCTCATCAACAACGTTATTATGACAAGTGTTTTGCGTTTGTTCTCGGCGTTCCTTCGTATTCGAACCGAAAGCTTCCGAAATGTGCCGAACCCCCTCCCGCTTCCCCCGCCCCCTCCCGTGTGTAGTCAGACAGGAACAATATGGCTGCGGCGGCGGAGTTAGCGTCTGAGCTCGTCGTAGCCTGAAAGCAGGCGAGCTGACAGGATGAGCCTCTGTTCCCAGTACTTACGGTAGGTTGGCCCATCTTTTGTGCCGTGTAGCTATGCACTACGACAGAACACATTAAGTCAAATTTTAACGCGTTTTAGTGTTTTGCTGGCGTGCTGAAGCTAAAGCTAGCAGCTACTAGCTAGCGCCATACATCAACAAACCATTGATGCCGCCGCCTGTCATCAGCCTACACAGCTATTAGTCACACGTGACAATGCTTCCGTTTTGTCTTAATTGTAACAATCGCCTGTATTTGCTTATACTTTAACATGTGCGTTCCCCAGCAACGCAGGCTACTTAGCATTAGCCTGCTAACATTAGCGTTCTGGTGCATACAAGACAAGTCAAGGTTGTCATGATTTGATTTACACGACCCTCATTAATCATGTGTGTTCGAACTATAATGTCCGTAATCATGTGTGTTGGGACTGTGTTGAACCGCTGATTTTATCTAGGAGGTCAATATGGTTTTGAGCGTTGTTGACGTAATGTGTTGCTTCCAGGGACTTTTGTGTCACAACAGCGCTTAAATGACGTTGTGGTCGGTGACGTCACCCGGTGGACGTCAATCACAAGCATGTAATGCCTCAGTTTGGGATTGTTGTTTAACCAGTTGCTCTCTTGTGTTGTGAGCAGACAGGCAGAGGCCATGAAGGCTGACATAACCGGTGAGTTTTCTTCCTTACTACACACTTTAAACTATTTAATCCATATAAACTTTAACTGCTTATACATTTGTCCTCAAAGTGATTCATACTCTTCTTAGTTTTTTGTGATTAAATGAATGCATTTGGTCAAGTTTGTTTTTAAACAAGAAGTGAAAGAATAAAAACAATACACAAATCAAAAAAACGTTTATTTCACTAATTTTTTCATTGAAAAAATCCATGTTAAAATATTCATACATTTGGTTTACTTAGTCCAATGAATTTACTTATTAGTCAGCTGCATAGCTTTTGTTTTTTATGACTGCTTCTAGACCATTCTCGTATGTGTCTGCAAGGTTCTTGCATGTCTCCTGTGTGATGGTGGCTCACTCTTCTTTGGTTAAAGTCTTAAACTTTCTCTTGATTTCTTGGACCTTTGACGTTGTACCCTTAGCCCCTGGAAAATAAGCATCACCGTACCATGATGTTTCAACCACCATACTTAACAGTGGGCAAAGGGTTCTTCAACTTTTATGCTTCTTATTTCTTTCTCTAGAGGTACTCAGCATTCATAAAGCCAAACAATTTTAGCTTTGTCTCATCAGACCACAGGGATAGTTGACTAAAAGCTGGGTTCTTGTTTCAGATGACCCCTAGCAAAAGCCAGGCAAGCCTTTAGCTGGTTCTTCCTTAGCAGCGGAGTCATTTGGCAATAAGGATGCTGAGAACATCTGGTGAATGAGAGGAGAAGCATACAAGCTGAAGAACACACTAGTATGGTGGTGGAAACAGTGTGCAATAGGGGTGCTTGTGTTCCAGTGGCTAAGGGACTACGTCAACCTTGGCCACGACTGGAAGTACCAACAGGACAATGATGGGAAACATATTGCCAAGATAGAGAAGAAATAGTTGAAGAACAATTATGTCAATGTTCTAGAATGGCCAAGTAAATCCAATGTGGAACTTGTGGCAAGAGTTGAAGACCAGAATGATGGTGAGGAAATCAGGCCAACATGAACCAGCTTTGGGCTTTCACCAAGGAATTTGTTATTCTTTCACTTGTTGGTCATATAAATGTCTTTAACACACTTGACAAAATTCATTTAATCACAAAAACTTAGGTAAGCCATATATGAAAAGAAAATCAGCAGTGTTTTCTTAGCACCACAACAAGGTCAATTTTATTTTGTTTGGATGTAGCGCCACACCATAAGTCCATCCATCCGTTTTCTACCGCTTGTTCCTTACGGGGTCGCGAGGGGTGCTGAAGCCTATCCCAGCTGCACACAGGCGGAAGGCGCAGTACACCCTGGACAAGTTGCCACCTCATCACATGTGGAGTTTGCATGTTCTCCCTGTGACTGCGTGGGTTCCCTCCGGCTTCCTCCCACCTCCAAAGACATGTACCTGGGGATAGGCTGATTGGCAACACTAAATTTGCCCTAGTGAATGAATGAGTGTGAATGTTGTCTGTCTATCTGTGTTAGCCTATGTCAGGATATTGTTACGTTGGCGTGTGATTGGTGGATTAAGGAGGAAGTGGGGTTGTTGGTGGACAGCTATAAAAATGTGCGTGCAAGCATGCTATTACCATGTTGGAATTAAACACTACTGCTGTTCTGTTGGAACATGTAGGGCTCGAAAGTGCTCGTGATTTCACAGTGCATTTTTGCAGGCCAAAGCTTTTGTTTACATGGCTATACTGAACCATGATAATGTGAGAGGGAGCAACAAACTGGATCGTACAAAAAAAATCAATGCTGCATTGTCAAAGCCAAACTTGTCGATAGCTTGTAAACGGAGTCAGTTTTTTTACTGGTAAAGAAATTCAGAATGCAAAGTCTGTTTCGTCTTATTGTCCTCCGTTCCAAATTTGCGTAATCTACGTTTTTCATCTCTTATGTGTTTGAGATGGAGCGAATGAGCCCAGCCTTATTTCATAAGCAGGGTTACCTGGAAAAAAGTAAACCCATTATTCCTTTGAAATACATTGGTCACTGTGCTACTGCTCCGAAAGTAATATTCATTCATTTTTGTGCTTACCCAAAACTAAAAGTGAACAGACATAATGCTTTTTTTTCCAAAATACTGTATGTTGTTTGTAGCCTGCAGCTAGCTTGGTTAAAGCTAAGAGCTGGTGCTGCTACATGTGAAACAGAATAAAACATGCTGTAGATCAAACTTACCTGTCGGAAAATGCCATAATCAACATTATGTCCAGGTCGGGCTCAGCAACATGTACCAGATGATGGCGTTAAAAATTATGTTTGATCGTCTCTCAAATTCCTTGGCTTTGCTATCAAGCTGGAAATGATCATGACCACAATTGAGGCAGTAATTGATGTAGCACATTTGCGCCATGTTTTGAACTTGTTAAGGAAAAAAGAACAAAACTTGAGTACAAGTCTTGCGTTAAGCCGTGTAGATAAGCTGTTCTGATGCCCAATAATAAGCCACAATATATTGAATTTCCTACATCACACTTTCAAGCCATATACATTTGTCATTTTATTGAACTAAATTCAGTTATAATATATTTATATTTTTTACTTTATTTTTGTCTCTACATGCTATAGTTAATAATTTATTATCATCTCTGTATCGTGTGCACAGGTGCAATCGCAGTTATCAAATGAAATGTCTTTAGTTTTGACTTTGTAGTTTATTTTGTCTTTCTATTGCTCTCTGTTATACAAGTAAACCTGTCAACTTAGGGGAAGCACTGAAAAGTATTGAATATATCGCCTGTGGAAATGGTTCCTGTAGGGATTTTGGTAAAAGTTACTATAGAGTTGCTAAGATTGTCCATCATTATGGGAGAAAGGTTGTTTAAACAACCAAAAAACACAGAAAAGTTGCGTCCGTGTAGAATTTGCCAGTCTTGTTTTCGTGGAAATGAGTTTGTAGTGACCACTTTGTCAATGTCTGCATGACCTTAAAAGTCTGTTTTGATTTAATTATTGATTTTATTTTTACTTCTACTTTTCTTATCCTCCGTATACTTACAAATGAGCAGTTTTCTTCAGGAACCTTCCACAATCCACATTTAATGGATGTGCGTATTGTTGTATGCTGCAAAGTTTAGCCTTGATTAAAAGCATTAACAAACTACATTAATAGATCTATCATATCCTATATGTATACTCCTTGTGAGTATAGAAGGGAGTGTCCACTTCCCATTTAGTGATTTTTAATCTTTTAAATGTTCTAAAAAAAAATAATTTAAAAAAAGTATTCTAAAGAGTTTATACAGTCAGTGAAGCACACATGATTGTGTGTGCTGCTGGTCCACCAATAGTACTAACCTTTAACAGTTTATGTTACTCTTTTCCATTAACTACTAGTTTCTATGTAACTGTTTTTATTTCATTTTAATTTCTTTTTTGTTCAAGAAAATGTTTTTTATTTATTTTGTAAATAAAGGACATTTTCTTCACCAGACCAGGTTGTCAATAAAATTAGATTGTTTAAAGGGTTCTTAAAACCAGGTCCAGTCCAGATTATGTCCAGGTCGGGCTCAGCAACACACACCTTCATTTGTGTACACTCAAATTAGGGAACACAACAACAGATAGCATATAATCGATAGACAAAATTACATTTTCAAAATAAGCATTTGAGGACTTCCCACAGGAGCTATTGAATGTTTGCCTTCCATGATAAAACCAGAAGTTCCTCCTGTCACATGGTTGCAACCAAGCAATTCCTCACACTGAACATAATTTGAGCACATTTGAACTGTCAGCGTGTTGTGCAGACTCCAAGCTGGGAGTAGCCGAGGCGTGGACGTCTCGCCAGGCTCTTCAGGACCTGTACCAGAAGATGCTGGTCACAGACCTGGAGTATGCCTTGGACAAGAAGGTGGAGCAGGACCTGTAAGTGGCCGCGCCTCCTCTTGAATTGTGACAAAATTGGGCTGCTGCGCAGAAAACCTGAGCAGATCGTCTTTTTTGCGTCCACATCCAGGTGGAACCATGCCTTCAAGAACCAGATCACCACCTTGCAGAGCCAGGCCAAAAACCGAGCCAATCCAAACCGCAGCGAGGTGCAGGCCAATCTCTCGTTGTTCTTGGAGGCGGCCAGCGGCTTTTACACTCAGGTAATTTCCTCTTTGACATCACCTGACCTCACCCTGCCATGTGACGCCGTGATGTGCGCAGCTGTTACAGGAGCTTTGCACCGTCTTCAACGTGGAACTGCCGTGTCGTGTCAAGTCGTCCCAACTCGGCATTATCAGCAACAGACAAAATAACAGCAGCGCCATTGTCACGCCGCAGCCGAGCTCATGCTTGTACATCTGCCAGCATTGCCTGGTGCACCTGGGCGACATCGGTGAGGAAAAGGAATAAGCCTAGTCACCGTGATTAAGACATCTGATGTTCTCTATTCTTTTTTGCCTGTCAGCACGCTACCGCAACCAGACCAGCCAGGCAGAGTCATACTACCGGCATGCCGCTCAGCTGGTCCCGTCCAATGGTGAGTCCCGACTCGCCTTGATGCCATGTTTGCGTTGATGTGTCCCTCATCGGTCTGAACTTGTTGCGTGTTTCAGGTCAACCATACAACCAGTTGGCCATCCTGGCGTCCTCCAAAGGAGACCACCTGACCACCATCTTCTACTACTGCCGCAGCATCGCAGTCAAGTTTCCGTTCCCAGCAGCATCAACCAACCTGCAGAAGGCGCTGTCCAAGGCTCTGGAAAGGTAATGGCCATATCGGACACCCGATTGGCTGATCGAATGGCATCCCTTTTGTATCAACCCCGCCATTTTTATGCAGCCGCGAGGATGTGAGAAGCAAGTGGAGCGTGTCGGACTTCATCAAGGCTTTTGTCAAGTTCCACGGCTATGTGTACCTGGCCAAGGGTGTGGACCAGCTGGACACTCTAAGGGAGCGCCTGGAAGAGCACTTCCAGGTATTTGATATATTCCCAACACGTGCATGCTGTCTGGTGCACGCTGGGATTGAAACTTGTGTGTGTGCGTGTGTGTGCAGAGGCTGATCCTCCAGAAGGCCTTCAACTCTCAGCAGCTGGTCCACATCACCGTCATCAACCTGTTTGAGCTGCACCACCTTAGAGAGCTGGCAGCCGACGGCGCAGAGCAGCAGGCCAGCTGGTTCCAGCTGCTCGGCCTATTCAGTAAGAAGCACACTCGTCTTGTACGAGGACTTTCACCTAGACTTCCTGTCTTCTCAGTGTCCTTCCTGGGGGTCATGTGCAGCTGGGTTCTGCACAACAAGAACCATGATGAGGAGGTGGCTGGTGAGTGTCCTCTGCCGGCCATCAAAGTTTCTTTGGACTGGCTCAGGCTAAGACCCGGCGTGTTCGGCGAGGCAGCAGTGGACCAGAGGCAGCAGTAAGTTGGCGCTTGCGCGGTCTGTCCTTGCGAGGACTTGTTCTTACATCTCGTCTCCTGTCCTTCAGTGTGTGGCCATGGCTGGTTTCCATCCTCAACAGCTTCCAGCCCAAAGACCACCATGTGTCCAGCTCCTCAGGTACAGGACTAGTGTGGTTCTATAATACTAGCCTACAGGACTAGCGTGGTTCTAGAAAGTTTTCCACAGGCCTAGTGCGGTTCTAAAATAGTATCTTACAGTGCTAGTGGAGTTGTAGAATAGTTGGCTAATGTGGTACAAGAATAGTAGCCTACAGGACTTGTGTGGGTAAAGTATAGTAGCCCTAATGGGTAGCATGGTACAAAATAGTAGCCCACAAGGCTAGTGTGGTTGTAGAATAGTATCCCACAGGGCTAGTGCAGTTCTAGAATAGTAGCTAACATTGCTAATGTGGTTCTAGTATAGCAACCAAAATGACTGATTCTAGAAAGTCAGCCTACAGGCGGAGATCTGGAATAGTAGCCTACAGGACTAGCGTGGATCTTGAATAGTAGCCTACAGGACTATCATGGTTCTGGAACAATAGCCCACAGGGCTAGTGCAGTTCCAGAATAGGCAACATGACTGATGCAGGGTTTCCCCTAAAAGGTCACTTTATACAGAATCTGGCAGTGGGGGCATGGTCAATATGACATCATCATATATGACGTCATGATCATTTTCATTTTGCATTGATGCATATATTTTCTTTAAAAAGGCTAAACAAATGTTTATATTATTATATTTATATATTTAATTATATATAAATACAAATATTTGCTACTAATTATTATTAACATTTTTTTTCTTATACTATCACAGTCAGCTTTATTGGCAAAGGACCAGGAATTTGACTTGGTACTGTGTTCTCTTTGTTCAATGCAATTTCAATTGTTGCTGCTTATTGTAAAAGGTAACACAGGCTACATTATGTCCTGCCCTCCCTGAATGTTGGAATTTAGTTTGTCGAATATCAAAAAAATAACTTAGTGTTTTGTTGATATTCTCCACAATGAAGTCACTGTACAACTAAGCACATTAAGGAAAGTACATTATATATACACGTGACGTGCACAGACATGTATAAATCAGCCTATTAACATTGATACGTCGCCTTGGCGATGACGGCCTCCTCCAATCATATATTTTGGTATAAACTGGAAAAAAGCAATACAATTATTCAGGATGAAGGTTGAGCTCTAATGCCGCTAGCTTAATGCTAACGTACAATAAACTAGCTCATTCAGAATCAGAATCAGATCAGCTAACCCAAATTAGCATGGTCAATCACAGGGCACATATAGACAGACAATCATGCCCACTCACATTATTATCTATGGACAATTTACAGTCGCCAATGAACCTCTAACATGCATATTTTTGGAATATGGAAGGAAACTGGAGTATCCGGAGAAAACACCACACGCAAGGAGGAACATGCACACACACAAAGAGACGTCCAAATGGAGATTCGAAGACGCACACAACATAAAGTTAGTTATCGTCTGTAGTAATGTCAAAAGAAATAAGAGGGTAGTTTACACAGGCTTAAATAAAAAATGCATTAATTGACTTGAAATACCTTCCTCTTCAACATTGTCTCCTACTTTTGTCAAATGTCAACTCCGTTAAAGGGCGCGAATAGGTGCAGGTTTTTATTTTTATTTTTTTTCAAAATAAAGCATTGAGTAACATTTTTATGATATTTAAGATATTTTTCAAAATTATTATGGCCAATAGTACATAAATAATATACTTTACACAGTATATCAATTAATACAATATATTACTTAAATTTGTTTTCATGTAAAAAACAATGTTTTCATGTAAAAAAAAACAAAAAACGTATGTGAAGGTGTGGCGGTTTTTATCTTGCCATGGCGGTATGCCACGGTCAATTACATGTAGGGAGAACCCTGCTGACATTATACTAGAAAAGCAGCCTGCAGGACTAGTGCAGTTCTTGGCTAGTAGCTTGCATGATTACCAGGGTTCTACAATAATAGTCTACAGGACTAGCATTGTTGCAGAATAGTAGCCCACAGGGCGAGTGGTTCTGACTACAGTACATAATAGTTACTGCTCAACTGACCACAAGTATGTGTTTAGTATTAGTGTATTCATGTATTGTATTCATATAAGATTATTTGTATAGATTTGTGTATTTGTATTTCTATAGAATTATTTGTATTTATATACCGTTATTGTATCATATTAGTGTATTTCTATTTCTACAGAATTAGTGTATTGTATTTGTATAAATTACATTTGTATGGTATTAGTATATTGTATTTGTAAATTAGTAGTGTATTAGAGTGTACATGTCTGTTTATATGGTATAATTTTATTTAAAGATTAACGTTTTTATTGTCATATTTGCCTACAGCGAGATTGTATGTATGGTATTAAATTATTGATGTAGTATACTTGTATATGAATGTGTGTCTGCTTGATGATTGATGAGTTTGTGTGGTATCTCATTCTTCCTCCTCAGTGATGCCGCTGCCAGAAGAGTTTGAGCTTCAAGGCTTCCTGGCGCTTCGACCTGCTCTAAGGTAAAGAAACCTAACCGGCCCGCAAGAAGCAGCTTCCATTGTGACATGTGACCTCCTTTCAGGTCTCTGGACTTCACCATGGGTCACCAGGGCTTCCCAGCGGGCCGCGATGTTCTGCTGCTCCGCACCAGACATCAGAGGCTCATCACTTTGGGAAAATGGGTTGCTGACAACCAACCCGAGTAAGGCTTTGCTAGAACCTTGACACCTCGGTGTGTTGGTCCAACTGGACAGAAAGACCACTAAGCCGCTCCCCCTTCTGCAGATTGATACAATATCGCCTTGGCGATGACGGCCTCCTCCTCTTCATCACCGACATTCCCGAACAGGCCATTGAGGAGCCTCCAGAGAAGGAGCCGTGTGTGCTGCAGGAGGCCTCCAATGGCGAGCAGATCATCGGCGAGGGCGGGAACGCCCGTCTCAAGTCTGTGCTCTCGGGGGGAAAGGCTCAGAATTCAGGGTTGGATGGCGCTGACCGACCCGTCGTCACCTTCAAGGAAAACATCAAACCACGAGAACATAGCCACGAGCCGTCTGCCGTCCCTCATCAGAAGGATGGTGGAAAGGAGCGCCGTGATGTTGCCAAAGGCAATGGGATTTCTGGGAAAAGCGAGCTGAAAAGAGACGGGAAGAGGAAGTGTGACATGAAGAAAATTTGTCAGGAGACAGTTGGAGATGCTGGAAAACAGGTAGGAAAACTTTACATTCACACACTGGATTTGAATAATTCTTCTTCCTGTCATTCTTATTTGCTGATTCTCATTATTTTTATTTTTTATTTTCTTCAGGTGAAAGCTCAGACAGAATTGAGGAAGACTCCGGTCTCTGAGGCCAAGAAGACTGCTGCTAATCAAAGTCAAGCCACCTGCTCGTCCCAGTTTATCCCAATTCATCATCCTGGGGCCTTTCCACCACTGCCTAGTCGACCTGGTATTGGCTCGCAGAAAGACACACACACACACACACACACACACAGGTTCTGAACACTGGTGTGTTTTCTAGGTTTCCCACCGTCTGCCTTCGTCATCCCTTCCCCTGTGGCGTTTCCGGGCTTGCAAGTGAATTCGGGCTTCACTTTCCCCACAGGGGTGTCCGTCCCGGGACCCTTCCTGCAGACGGCTGTGCACACGCAGACGGGCTCGCAGGGCCAGAGTGGGAAGCAATCCCACATTCCTTACAGTCAACAGAGGCCATCAGGTCCGGCTCAGGGGCCGGGCTCCTCGGGCCAGGGCCCCGCGACCCCGGGCCCCCTCCAGGGCCAACAGTCTCCCACCAAGCCCGTCCAGCAGGTCGGGATGGGCAAAAGTCCGCCCAACCATTCGAGCCTGCAGCAGGTCAGTTGTGCCCCCATGTTGGATTCCCACAGGTATGACACTGGGCGCCACAGTCCTCCTGATTTTGAATGCGTGTGTCTCAGCCTTTCCTGCAGATCCAGAACCAGCAGATGTGGAGTCAAAGTCAAGCGGCGCTCCCAAAAATTCCGGCCATGCCGATGTCGCTAAAGCAGCAGGCGTTCTACTTGGCACCTCAGGACCCCGTTAAAGTGTATGAGCACCACTTAGCGTCTCATACAGCCAACATGGACAAGAAGATGAAGTTCCCGTCCTATTGGGACTCCTTCCGAATGGTTGATGGCCCGTCCTCCATGGCCGACAGGATGAAGAGGCCTCAGATGGTGGGTCCAAGGCAGGATGCCGGCGCACCCAGAGGACCTGTGTTTGAGGTGAGTTTCTTCTCTGTACTTTTCTGTCTTCACCTTCTCCTCCTCCTCCTGGAGGTTCTATCCATCAACCAGACAAAGATCTTGTGTGGCAAGACGCTCTGCTCAGACACATCAGTACATGAATCTTGTTTCCTTTCCTCTGCTTCTATTCTTCTTCTCCCTGCTCTTCCTGCTTCCTCTTTCGCCAGGACAACAAGAGCTTGCCTCTTCTCCCTCCTGACCTCTTAAAAACTCTAGCTGATTTTGAGGAAGAGGAGGAGCTCGTCTTTTCTAAGCCACCTGATTTCTTCCAGGCTTTGGCCAGCCCTCTTAGCACACTTCCTGGACCAAACATCTTTGTATGTAGTCCTGTCTCCTCACCCTGAGCTGCTGCTCGCCCACCATGCCTATGTGGACACTCTTGTACTTGATGACGTATGTCCTCCTCTGCAGCTACCGAACCAGACCAGGACGGAGAGCGGCCCGCAGGTGGGCAGCCATTCGCCTTCCTTCCTACCCATGTCTGGCCTCCCCCTGCAGGTTAGCCCCGCCCTCTGACTTACTTTTTCTTTGAAAAGCTCAAAGGCAGCGAGCTCATTAAAAAACATGACATTCTTGTGTGTGACCACCAGAGGACGGTTTGCACTGAGCAGTCAAAGCCTCAACTTGGTCTCATGATTCACAGCTCAGCAATTTCTAAACCTATTTCTGCTCAAATGTGCTTGTTCAGGAGTACAACCAGAACAGCATCTTCAGTCAGGCCTATGGGAAGAACCTGGCAGCCAGCGCAAAGTCTGACACTCCCATGATGCACCAGGAGCCATCACTCTACTCGCTCTTTGAGTGGACACCCTGGTCCCCCTCCATCCACGCCAGCTCAGGTACGTCCCACCTGCAGAGCCAACACGCTCTCACCCTGTGGGTTACCATGGTAATGTGACACAAGCTATTGCTGTGATTGGCAGATCACTCTACGCCGGCCAGTCAATCGCCTCATTCCTCCAACCCCAGCAGCCTGCCAAGCTCCCCGCCCACTCACAACCACATGGCCACGCCGTTCGGGCCCATCGGCACACCAGACAGCCGAGAGCGGCGCACGGTGGACCGCTGGAAGGCTGAGAAGCCAGGTGAGGGCGGGGCCATGAGATAGATCACAGCGTTGGAGACTGCGCCTCCATGCACTGACTGATTCGTGTGTGTTTTTCAGGGGGATTAAGCGGCTTCGGTCTGGACTACCTGCCGGCCTCCTCTACTTCGGACAGCGGCTGGCACCAAGCACCGCCCGCCAACAGCTGGACCAATCAGGAGTCCCCAATGGAAGAGTCATCCTCCACAGTGCTGCTGGACAGCTTTAAGGTCCATAAAGTAGTCTTGGAGGGCTAATGAGTGCTGGCATTGTGCTAACATTTGCTTGTCCCTGCAGTCCATCTGGTCCAGCTCCATGATGCAGCCCGGCCCGTCGGCACTGGAGCAGCTGCTCCAGCAGCAAAAGCAGCAGCGAGGTCATGGCGCCATGAACCCGCCTCACTGAGGGGCAGGCAAGGCGGCGCTCAGCGCTTGGAGACCACGCCCTCAACACGAGTTTGATGAAGACCAGCTCCAATTAACACGCTATTCATAGCGGTGCAACGCGGTGGATGCTGGAGAGGCTGTAACCCCCCTCCTTCAGCCGACCTGGCTGAAACTCCACACCCGCGCTCCCTCGACTGTCGAGGAGTGGGACGCGCCTCCTGGATGGCAGGGTGTCAGATCACCGCCTGCGATCCCCAACACACACACAAACACATGCACATGCACAGTGGTGGCTCCACCCCATTTTACTCATCCTGGACGTCCCTCAGTGGGTTTATTAGGGTCTTAGCGGCTACAGGCTGAAGAAGTGCGAGGGGGAGCGTGGACCCTGTGGTGGTCAGGTGACCGGGGCCCGGAACTGCATACTGAACTTGTCATTGATTTTTCTTGATGGGGAGGATGATGTAAACGTGTGTTTCCAACATGGAGGAAAGACACGGTGCCCTAGAAAGAGGCGGAGCAAGAAGAGAAAGACATAGTCATTTGTTTGTAAACAGTGCAGTTGATGTACTCCTGCTCGCTAGCTTAGCCTGCGTTAGCTTTTGTTGCTCTTCCGCCATTTTAGCTCATGCTCTGATAAGAATTGGACTTTCACCTTTTTAACAACTCGTCACTTTTTAAACAAGCCACAGGAGAAGGAATAAAATGGCCTCCAGTCAGATGACCATGAAAGCAACTTTATTTTTAAAAGGAAATACAATCATTCAGCAGCAAGCAACCCCACCCTCCTCATGCAGCTTCCTCCTGCATGACGATGTCTACGTTAGCTTGCTAATGGATTCCTGCTGCTCCAACAGCGCGGAGGAAGAGTGTAAGGAAGATGAGCGTTTTGTTGTGTTTTTGTGTAGTAGCTGCAAATAAACATGAAATCATGTTCTCCCTTCAGCGCTCTTACTTTTTTCTGGTGCTACATTCTCAGATAGGTCCCAACAAACAAACAAAAAAAACCCACCGGGGAGCAGAAAGCAGCACTTGTTTGTCTGAAAAGTCACACTTTTTTTTTAAAATCACAGCACAATGTGCCTCAGGTGACACCTTTGCTTCTAATTATTTCCTGCATCAGGAAACAACCTGACTGATGCTGGAGTATGAGACGTTCTTCGACAACCAATCTCCGGCTTCTTTATATGCTTAGGGCCTTAGCATATTAGAACAGTCACTCAGCCTCATGTACGGTGGCCTGTCGATGAGGTAGTTAATGATCCATGCAGCCAGGTGATAGTCCACTCCTACCTCTTCCAGTTTCACCCGCAGCATTGCTGGCTGGATGACGGTGAAAGCACTGGAGGAGTCAACATGACTCGCCGCACTTCCCATGGTTTTTAGGTGGGTGAGAGCCCGATGCAGCAGGTAGATAAACTGCAAGTGGTCCGTTGCTGAGACTGTCTGCGCACGAAGGTGGCTGAGGATGATCCTCTCAATGGTCTTCATGAAGTAGAAGGTCAGGGCAACAGGTCTGAAGTGGTCCGGCACCTTGGGATGAGGTGTTTTAGGGATTGCTACCACACAGGAGGTCTTCCAGAGTGTGGAGACTTTTTCCAGGCTGAGGCTCTGGTTAAAAATGTGTGGACCACACCAGTTAACTGGTCCGCACATTCTTTAGGTAGCCTGGAACTAACCTTGTTCCTTCCCTATTCCCCCATCACTTGATCCAGACTGCAATATGCGTGTGCTTTTCCTTTTTTTTTTAAATTTTCATATGTTTTGTTGTGGCGAGTCTGCATGGCTTCCTGACTTGATAATCACTGTATTAACTTAGATATTGAACTAATGCTGCTTTTTACTGGGGAAAAAAACAATAAATAAAAAAATACATATAAACCGTACAGGTCAAAAGTTTGGAGACACCTTCTCATTCAATGTGCTTTCTTTATTTTCATGACTATTTACATTGTAGATTGTCACTGAAGGCATCAAAACTATGCATGAACACATGTGGAGTTATGTACTTAACAGAAAAAAAAGGTGAAATAACTGAAAACATGTTTTATATTCTAGTTTCTTTAAAATAACCACCCTTTGCTCTGAATACTGTTTTGCACACTCTTGACATTCTCTCGATGAGCTTCAAGAAGTAGTCACCTGAAAGGGTTTTGACTTCACAGGTGTCATAGTTTTGATGCCTTCAGTGACAATCTGCAATTTAAATAGTCATGAAAATAAAGAAAACGCATTGAAATGAGGTGTGTCCAAACGTTTGGCATGTACTGTATATAAATATATATATAGTAGCTGCTGTTAGCGGCAATTCATACATTTATTCATTGATTTAATACATATAAATACATTAAATTTAATGAATAATAATTGTGCAGTGAATTAATGTTAATGCAAATGTATTGATGTAAACCATGAAAATAAGAGGGGAACATC
The DNA here is from genome assembly GCF_033978785.1 of Entelurus aequoreus. Classification (NCBI taxonomy): domain Eukaryota; kingdom Metazoa; phylum Chordata; class Actinopteri; order Syngnathiformes; family Syngnathidae; genus Entelurus; species Entelurus aequoreus. The sequence goes on along the minus strand of NC_084746.1, from coordinate 42,184,832 downwards.
GTTTTTGTTAACTTCCGGGAGGGTGGACAAAGTATGTGTGGTACTGAGAGAGCAACAGAAAATTGTGGATGTCGGACTCGTTTAGAAAAGTTGTCAAAAGTTTCTGTAAAGAAGATTTCTATCTTATTCCCCTAAGAGTCTAAGTGGCCAATGAGGTAATTATTTAAGTAGTATTCGAAATGTGTGTTGTTTCAGGTAATATATATACATTTTTTGTGTGTTTCCTCTCCTCAGTGTTACCTTTGCTGTTTAAAGCGGACAGTCCAAGTTTATGGAATAACAGGAGTTGTGCGGAACACCGACTCAAGGGCCTGAAGAAAAGATTCGAAAGAGATAAACAATATCACAAAGACAATAAAATACATGTATGAAACACATGGCGATGCAGGAAAGGTACCTCCTGAAGAACTAAACAAAAGACCTGCCTGGTACATACCATACCACGTGGTCTAGCTACCATCCTCAGAAACCTGGAAAGATAAGAGTAGTGTTTGACTGTCTGGCAAAGTATGATGGAGTTCCGTTGAATAGTCAACTGTTGACAGGGCCAGAGTTAACCAACACACTAGTAGCAGTCCTGTGCAGATTTCGCAAAGGTCCAGTGGCAGGGATGTGCGGTGCAGAACGCATGTTTCATCAGTTCAGAGTTAGAGTGGAAAACCAAGACTATTTGCGCTTCCTGTATCGGGACAACCAAGATTTCCGATCTACTCCATCTGTCTATCACATGCGTGTCCGCCTGTTTGGTGCTGCTTCCTCAAATACATCGCGGCACAAGGTCAAAGACAGTTTGCTGAAACAACAATAAGGTTCATTAGGTCACATTCAGCAACCGTTCTTAAGAACACATTTTGTTCTTAGGCCCACTTACGAATTTTTAAGGAGATTTTTGTATTCACCAATGTTTTCTTAGCTGGGGTTTGTTCGTAGGTAGGAACAAAATATACGAGTGCTCCAGAGGGTGGCCTATTTGTTCTTAAGTGTGACAAGTTCCCTTACTTCTATTGTCTAGTGTTACATTAATATCATATATATATAGATAGATAGATCGACATCTATCTATATTTGTGTACATTAGTTCTCTTCTAATATACACAAATATAGATAAATAGATTGTTGGATAGATACATAGATATAGATAAGACAGACAGACATATAGCAAAATGAGCAATATATAGACCAGTGGTTCTTAACCTGGGTTCGATCAAACCCTAGGGGTTCGGTGAGTCGGCCTCAGGGGTTCAGCAGAGCCTCCGACGCGGAGGTTAAGACACTCCCGACTCATCGTGTAAATAAAAACTTCTCCCTGTCGGCGTATTATGGATACCCCCAAACAATGTGCTCTCTAATTTTCCATATGTGTGAGCAAACGCAAAAACTCCTTGAGCATTCAGTGGAGCACATGTGAGCGACGTCAGACCTGCAGCACACCTGTCCCAAACCTGACTAAATAACAAGTTCAATGTTTTATTATTGTAATCAAATGACAGCAGTCATTTCCATAAGATTATTTTCTAATATAAGTGTTTTGGCCCACTTACAATGACTATAACATATTGTTTTTCATGAGCTGTGTACTATAGTATTATATGTCTGGGTGGCCAGGTCCTGTTTTGGAAATAATGTGTATCCCTTTTAGTTCCCACTAAAACATTCACATGTTGCACAATGAGATGTAAACATGGGATCATGTGTACATTCCTGTAACTTTGTTTGTAAAATATATCCATCCATCCATCCATTCTCTACCGCTTATTCCCTTTGGGGTCGCGGGGGGCGCTGGATCTTTATTATTATTTATTAAAATACTATATTTTATATAGTATGATTTAACATAATAACATCATTTTATGATTACGGTTCGGGTTCTGTGAATGCGCATATGAAACAGGTGGGGTTCGGTACCTCCAACAAGGTTAAGAACCACTGATATGGGTGAGGGCGGACCTACGTCACTTCCGCCTACCAATCCCCTAGCAACCGGGAATTCGTTGAAAACAAACCAGCTCACAGCGAACACAGCATTGACAGAAAAAGCATTTAACGAGCGTTGTGGCTTGGAAGTCGGCGTTAAATCCTTCATTTACGCATTTTTACTTATTCGCATATCGTGTGAAAAAACGAAAATGTATTATTTGCGTCAGACTCGTCTCATTGAACTTTAAAGCTTCTCAGACTTAGCTTAGCTTGCTAGTTAGCTTAGCCTGCGCGTTACTAAGAAAGAGACGCGGAAGTTATCAACAACTTTGTGTGAACACGCCGTACTTGTTGGAGCCCACGTCGAAGAAGAAGCGCTTGTTGTCCACAGTCATCGACGAGCCCTCCGGCAGCTCCGCGGGCTCCTCGTCCACGCCGTAATCGTCAATAAGTTTGGCCAAAGCGTCGCGGAACTCGATAAGTCCCTGCGCCGGGAGCGCGATGGTCTGACCCCAAGCCGGGCCCCCTGTTCACGGTCTGTCGGATCCTCAAGAACCGTCCCCGCTGGTTCTCTTTCATGTCCATGTAGTACTTCCGATTCTCCCGCACTAAGAACTCGCTTTTCAGGGCCCGCTGCGGCTCATCCAGCACCATGCCCGGGTTACTGGGACCCAACTGGGGGTAGTGTTCGATGAAGTCCCCCAAGTAGTCGCGGAACTCAACCGCCACCGACATAGACAGCGTGAGGCGGCTCTTGTTGCCACCGGCCCCGACTTCGGCTGCGAGCCATTTGTCTCGTCTCTGTGGGCTTTTATCACGCTTTGGCAGAACAAAATACAACCTTTGTTTTCCCTGTTTCCAGTTGTGGTTAGCACAACCAAAAACAACACAGTTTTTCGGCATTTTGGAGGCAGAATGACGGGTTTAACCAGCGTAGGTCGACAGGTTAAAGAGTAATGGCAACGATTTGTTTTCAACGCCAGTCTGGTTGCTATGGCTCGAATAACCCGTATGTAGCTCAGTTGCCCGGATGTCGGCCCTCACCCATAGACATTTCAAAATACCGTGTGCGCGCACGCACGCACGCTACAAGATGCCGCAGGTCGTGCCCTGGGGCCGGGAGGGAGCGCATATTTGCCCGAAGTGACGAATATTTATTTGAACGCTTTAGGCAGTCCCCCCTTTCTTAAACTTACGTTTTGACATTATGTATTTCCCCCGCGGGATAATACGAATTTCTCTTCTGTAATCTGTTTGTCATTTCTTTCTTTTCCGCCGGAATTGTGCCCTTATATGGGGAATTAAGGGCGTTTACCTATGCATATTGGGGTAATAAGGGCGTGTTTATATGCAAATCAGCAACTTAAGAACAGCAGGTGGGAACAATTGGGCCACTTAAGAACACGTCATGAATTTGAATGGACTCCTCTTAGGAAATCACTTCGGAAGAAAGATAAGAGGAAAAGTTAGGAACTTAAACTGAAAAGTAAACTGAGAAAGTTGATTTGAAACTTTCAAGGATTGCTGCAGTATATCGAAGTGAAGATGCATGTTTACGCAAGGTGCATCTGCTAATCAGTGACTCTGCATTAGATGAGCACGGAAGGAGACTGCAGTAAACCAGTATACTTGAACCATACTTGCCAACCTTGAGACCTCCAATATCGGGAGGTGTGTGTGTGTGTGTGGGTGGGGGGTGTGGCTAAGGGCGTGGTTAAGAGGAGAGTATATTTACAGCTAGAATTCACCAAATCAAGTATTTTGTATATATGATATATATATATATATATGTATATATATATATATATATATATATATATATATATATATATATATATGTATGAAATACTTGACTTTCAGTGAATTCTAGCTATATATATATTTTTTTATATTTTTATATTTTATTATACATATAAATAAAAGACATACTTGAATTTCAGTGTTCTGCAGGCTATCCAGTAGGTGGCAGTATTGTCCTGTTTAAGAGTGTCACAACATTGCTGTTTATGGCAGACGAACTGCTTTACGGTAGACTAAACGTGACTGCTGTTGTTGTGTGTTGTTACCGCGCTGGGAGGACGTTAATGAAACTGCCTAACAATAAACCCACATAAGAAACCAAGAACTCTCTCTCCTTGTTGTGCACTCTACTCTCTAAAAGCCGTAGATGTTATGACGTTATTGGGCAGGCAAGCTGCTGGGAAAGCGGACGTGAGAACGGCTGTCCCCACTCAGGTACGCATTGAGCTGGAGGGGGCGTGGCCTCCAGCTCCGGCTGAATACCGGGAGTTTGTCGGGAGAAAATCTCTGCCGGGAGGTTGTCGGGAGAGGCGCTGAATACCGGGATTCTCCCGCTAAAAACGGGAGGGTTGGCAAGTATGACTTGAACAGACCTATCCACAACACTGTCACATTATTAGAACACACACATTAGTTTACAAGTTATCATAAAGTCATAAGTGATTGGGCGGAGTGCAGCTGTTTTTAGAGGCAATTCATGCATTTATTATTCCATCCTTTCATCCATTTTCTACCGCTTGTCCCTTTCGGGGTCGCGGGGGGTGCTGGAGCCTATCTCAGCTGCATTCGGGCGGAAGGCAGGGTAAACCCTGGACAAGTCACCACCTCATCGCAGGGCCAACACAGATAGACAGACAACACTCACACTCACATTCACACACTAGGGTCAATTTAGTGTTGCCAATCAACCTATCCCCAGGCGCATGTTTTTTGGAGGTGGGAGGAAGCCGGATTACCCGGAGGGAAGCCCCGCAGTCATGGGGAGAACATGCAAACTCCACACAGAAAGATCCCGAGCCCATGATTGAACTCAGGACTACTCAGGACCTTCGTATTATTGATATATATATTTATATATAATACCGTGGAGGGGGCGTGGCCTGCGGGCCTGCCGCGGAACGGGGTGTGCCAGGACTGGCCTCGAAGACAGCGACAGGTGAGTAGATGGCCCAGGTGGGCCTTGTTATCTAACCACCTGTCGCCTTTATTAGCAGCAGCCGGAATGAGACGCGTGGTTGGAGTTGGAGGTGCTGATGAGCAGCCGCAAGGGAAAATAAATTTTGCTGGAAAGCAGAAGCCTGTCGAGATTGATGACAATAAAACAGTGTTATACCCTGAATTCCGGGCTCTCCTGGCAGTGTGTGGTGGTCCGAAGAACCCACTAGAGGGCAACCTCTACAAATACATTATATATTTTTGTATTTTTGCCATGTACAATCTATGATTAATTGACTGTTGATGTGCTTGTATGTTTGTAATCATGAAAATAAATAAAAAATATCAGTAACAACAAAAACAACAGTATGTCAACTGTGTATGGATTTTTTGTGAAACATGTCTATCATAAAGGTATCTTTTGAACATGTCTCGTCCAAGCATATTATATAGATTTTGAGAGAAAATATTCCTCAGAATTGTTATGCCTCCGGCTTGCACAATGACCTACAGTAATTGTAATGGTGTCCCTTCTGTACTGATATCTAATTTGCATATATATAATTAAAACCACCAAATGTTGACAATGAAGGGCTTTATAACAGTGGTAATATAACTATAGATATCTGAAAATATACTGACCAGTTTGAAATGCTGGTAGACTGTTAGGGCTGTCAGGTTGTTATAGAGAACTTCAACATTTTCTAAAACATGTATATAGGTGAACAAGACTTGTGGAATCAAATACATTTCTATGAACATTTCAGTTCATTTACATATGAACCTGTCTATGAACGCTTGAAACAGTTTGTCACAATTTAAAAAAACATGTCAAGGATTGAATACCAATATACCCGTTATGAAAAGATTGGATAAAAGAGGTTGAATTATGTCCAGAGTCAATGGTAGTATATTGCGTACGTACACCATGCTTGACGGTAGGTAAGGTGTGCCACGAGAACCACTGAAAGTCTACTGGGGAAATTTGTCACAATATTCTAATGAATGATAGAGCATGATGTGGCAAGGAATACGTTTGGGGTAGAGATGTCCGATAATGGCTTTTTTGCCGATATCCGATATTCCGATATTGTCCAACTCTTAATTACCGATACCGATATCAACCGATACTGATGTATACAGTTGTGGAATTAACACATTATTATGCCTAATTTTGTTGTGATGCCCCGCTGGATGCATAAACAATGTAACAAGGTTTTCCAAAATAAGAGAACAACTTCAACTCAAGTTATGGAAAATAATGCCACCATGGCACTGCCATATTTATTATTTAAGTCACAAAGTGCATTATTTTTTTTAACATGCCTCAAAACAGCAGCTTGGAATTTGGGACATGCTCTCCCCGAGAGAGCATTAGGAGGTTGAGGTGGGCGGGGTTGAGGTGTGGGGGGGTAGGGGGTAGAGGGTAGCGGGGGTGTATATTGTAGCGTCCCGGAAGAGTTAGTGCTGCAAGGGGTTCTGGGTATTTGTTCTGTTGTGTTAATGTTGTGTTACGGTGCGGATGTGTTTGTCATTCTTGTTTGGTGTGGGTTCACAGTGTGGCACATATTTGTAACAATGTTAAAGTTGTTTATACGGCCACCCTCAGTGTGACCTGTATGGCTGTTGATCAAGTATGCCTTGCATTCACTTGTGAACGTGTCAAAAGCTGTAGATATTTTGTGACCAGGCCGGCACGCAAAGGCAGTGCCTTCAAGGTTTATTGGCGCTCTGTACTTCTTCCTACGTCCGTGTACACAGCGGCGTTTTAAAAAGTTGTACATTTTACTTTGTGAAACCGATACCGATAATTTTGAAACCGATACCGATAGTTTCCGATATTACATTTTAAAGCATTTATCGGCCGATAATATCAGACATCCCCAGTTTGGGGTGAAAAAAAAAAAATTTATAAAGCGCCTTGTCATTCAATAATTTACATGTTCTTTTTTATGTAAAACGCCCTCCCCCCACAAACGGAGCATGTTCTGCGTTTAGGGCAGGCTTGATATCTTTCATTCAGGTGGAACCAACATTAGTTACGTCAGTATAGTTTAATGTTAAGGTTGGATGATGTTCACTGCAATACGTTGTTGTTTGGATTTGTCTGGCTGTGTGATTTGTCATGGCTGTGCATGACCGAAGATTGTATACTGAGAGAGGATGATTTACCGCATGCGGACATGATGTCCTACACAAAGTACATTTGCAGTCAGTCATATCATCTTCTTTTTGTCACTTCAAAAAGATACTGAGAACATGACCTTGGTGTCCTTAATGGTAGCTACGGCCGTGTTCTCGGCGAACCTTCACTTCCCACACTTTTTAACTTTCTGAATTGCGGGCAATGTGGTGCAAAAGCTTCCCGCAATTTTTGTGAGTGGAGCAGCCCCACACTGCACAACAGGGCATGTTTAGACAAAAAAAAACCTCTCCAAGTGGAATGAGGAAGTGCAGTGTACGCACAGCTACAGATGTGGCCAGCTCAAAGTTAGAAGCAAACATGGAGCCCTGTAGTCACCTGAAGGGCTTTTGACTAATTATTCAGGAGATGGTCTGGCCATACTCTCTCTGATTGGAATCCATCCCATTTGGGTCCCACATCAACCTTAAGAAAGTAAGTGACTTTACTATAAAAGTGGGTGACATTGTTATCACCAGGAAAGATGAGGTCACCTACCTAGGTTCCATTCTAGAGGCTAACCTTTCCTGTGATAAAATGGCAACCAAGGTAATCAAAAAGGTCAACCAACGAACGAGATTTCTCTATAGAATCTCCTCTCTGGTCAACAAAAGCACCATGAAGATTCTAGCGGGAACTCTCATTCAACCCTTTTTCGATTACGTATGCACCTCCTGGTACCCTAGCACCTCCAAAACCCTCAAATCTAGACTCCAAACATCCCAGAACAAGCTAGTCAGATTACTTCCAGACCTCCAGCCCAGATCACACCTCACTCCTACCCACTTCTCCAAAGTGGGCTGGCTCAGGGTGGAGGACAGAGTAAAACAACTTGCACTGAGCCTAGTCTATAAAATCTGCTACACCTCCCTGATACCCAAGTACATGTCAAACTACTTCCTTAACGACCGCCAAAACCACAACACCAGGGGGCGCTCCATTAACCACGTTAAACCCAGATTCCGATCTAACAAAGGGTTTAACTCCTTCTCTTTCTATGCCCCATCAATATGGAATGCACTTCCAACAGGTGTAAAAGAAAGGGCATCTCTATCCTCCTTCAAAACCGCATTAAAAGAACACCTCCAGACAACTTCAACCCTAAACTAACACCCTCCCTTCCACATCCTACCTCCCCGGATTGTAAATAATCAAATGTAGACACTTATTCTTATGCTTTCTGATCTCTCTCTCTATACATGCTGTACATATCCTACCAAGTCAGTCTTACACTTTTCCAATGTCCATTTCTCTGATGATGCAATTGTTGATGACTGAAGTGTTGATATCAACCAAACCTAACCCCCCCTCCACATCCCACACCCCGGATTGTAAATAATGTAAATAATTCAATGTATATACTCTGATGATTATCTTGCGTGATGACTGTATTATGATGATAGTATATATCTGTATCATGAATCAATTTAAGTGGACCCCGACTTAAACAAGTTCAAAAACATATTCGGGTGTTACCATTTAGTGGTTAATTGTATGGAATATGTACTGAACTGTGCAACCTACTAATAAAAGTTTCAATCAATCAATCAATTGGTCAAAAGCCCCTCACGTGCTAGGGGACTATGTTGAGGACGAACTTTTGATTGATTGAAAATGTTATTAGTAGATTGCACAGTACAGTACATATTCCGTACAAGTGACCACTAAATGGTAACACCCGAATAAGTTTTTCAACTTGTTTAAGTCGGGGTCCACGTTAATCAATTCATGGTAAACCCAGCTGAAACCGAGTTGGCTATGGGTTTGAGAGTGTCATTACTGCCACTAGTGGTGGGAAAGTGTACAACAACTGAGTATTGCCGCGTCCCTGAGAAACAGCTGAGAAACAAATATTTTTTGGCGGGCCCAACAAAAGGCCCCAGAAACCCTGGAATATAAAACATACCGGAGGTGTTATGTCTTCCGTTAGTGGAACTGGAAGAGGTGTCAGCAACCACAGGACCCAGACCTGGATAACCGGGTGAAAATAGATGCTGATGTAAGGAATTAGGATAAATAATATAAAAACGTTTGTCTTCAACAATTACTTTCTATTTACGCACATTTGGACTTCATACTCAAGTACAAAAGTTTCTATTTTGAAAAACATTCCAAAACAAGTCGCAGCAGGAACAAACCTTTTTGACTAAAGAAAAGTCAACAAGATTGATAGGCTGTGACTCCGCCCACTAAAGTAGCGTTCATGTATTGATCCAAAAAAAAAAAAAAAGAAGGTATTTTTCTACTTTACTTCATGACGTCACGCTTACATTTTTTTTTTTTGCAACTTGACTTTTGGGAATTCCGGGAATTTTTATTAGTGGGGGTCCATTTCCGGTTGAGGGGGTGAAGTTCTAAGATCCGCCTCCTAGTAACCGGAAGTCACGCACGTCCTGTTGCTCCGTGTGCACTTTTTAGTGTGTCGGCGCGCGTGAAGATGTTCCCGCCGCTGCTGCTGCTGCTCGCGCTTGTGCTCGTACTCGTCGTCTCCCGTCGCAGGAGGTGCGTGCACGCGCGCCAAACATTTGCTAATGTCACGTGATGTGTTTCTTTGAGCTTGTTGTTCCAGTGGTTCGTGACGTCATGTGGTTACAAAAGTGTCAATCAGTAGGTCAACGACTGGCTCATGATAGTCCATACTTGCTGAGCTGTTTTTTGCTGAGAGGTTGTTTTTTTTTGTTGTTTTTTTAATAATTGATTATTGCATGTGATCAATCAGATAAAACAGCTAAATTAATTTGTTATGTTATGCTATGCTGTGTTGGTTTCCTGTCTTGGGTGCAGACGGGATGGCGAGCCGCCGCTAATCAATGGCTGGATTCCTTTCATCGGGAAAGCTTTGGCGTTCAGGAAAAATGCTCACAGGTTTCTGGAAGCGCAGAAGAAGAAATCTGGAGACATTTTCACCGTTCACATTGCAGGTCGGTGGCCGTGGCAGGGGAGGGGGCGTGGCTACACTAGTGTGGCAGGAAGCTAACGTGTGAAGGTTTGTGGCGTGCAGGTCGATACATGACCTTTGTCATGGACCCTCTGATGTACCCCGCCGTCATCAAACATGGCAGACAGCTGGACTTCCACCAGTTCGCCAACAAGGTGGCGCCGGTGACCTTCGGCTACCCGCCCGTCATCAGCAAGAAGTTCCCCGGCCTGAGCGAGCAGATCAAGCGCTCCTTCCATTTGCTTCACGGAGACCACCTTACATCGCTGACGGAGAGCATGATGGCCAATCTCATGATTGTCCTTCGCCAGGACCACCTGAGCCAGGACGCGGCCTGGAGGACGGCCGGCCTGTACGACTTCTGCATGTCCGTCATGTTTGAGGCCACCTTCCTCACCATGTACGGGCGGCCGCCGCACGCCCTTCGCCACAACCGAATGGCGGCACTGAGGGACGACTTTGTCCGCTTCGATGCCGTCTTCCCGCTGCTCATTGCTCAGATACCCATCTGGCTTCTGGGACGCACCCGGAGCGTCCGCTGCGAGCTGATCCGCTTTTTCCTGCCGCACAGAACGTCCAGCTGGTCCCGCACCTCGCAGTTCATCAAACGGCGGTCTGAGCTTTTTGAGCAGCAGCACTTATTGCGAGATGTCGACAAAGCGGGTACGACGCTTTGGACCCACCAATCACATCAGTGGCCAGCTGCATTAGCATGCTGATTACTTGTTTGGATGGCTTTTCACCTACTATCTAGCTACACGATGAGCCGTCTGAACGGCTACATGACTAACTACACTACTGGTGATATGAACAGCTACATGACTAACTACACTACTGGTGATATGAACAGCTACATGACTAACTACACTACTGGTGATATGAACAGCTACATGACTATCTACACTACTGGTGATATGAACAGCTACATGACTAACTACCCAACAAGTGATATGAACAGCTACATGACTAACTACACTACTGGTGACACGACAAGCTACATGACAAGTGACATGAACAGCTACATGACGAGCTACACTACTGGTGACACAACAAGCAACATGACTAGCTACCCAACAAGTGACATGAACAGCTACATGACTAGCTACACTACTGGTGATATGAACAGCTACATGACTAACTACACTACTGGTGATATGAACAGCTACATGACTAACTACACTACTGGTGACGTGAACAGCTACATGACTAACTACACTACTGGTGACGTGAACAGCTACATGACTAACTACACTAATGGTGATATGAACAGCTACATGACTAGCTACACTATCGGTAACATGAACAGCTACATGACTGGCTACACTACTGGTGATATGAACAGCTACATGACGAGCTACACTACTGGTGACACCGCAAGCTACATGACTACCTACCCAACACAACAAGTGACATGACCAGCTACATGACTAGCTACCCAACAAGTGACATGAACAGTTACATGACTAGTGACACGACAAGCTACATGCCTAACTACCCAACAAGTGACATGAACAGCTACATGACTAGCTACACCACTGGTGACACGACAAGCTACATGACAAGTGACATGAACAGCTACATAACGAGCTACACTACTGGTGACACAACAAGCTACATGCCTAGCTACCCAACAAGTGACATGAACAGCTACATGACTAGTGACACAACAAGCTACATGCCTAACTACCCAACAAGTGACATGAACAGCTACATGACTAGTGACACAACAAGCTACATGCCTAACTACCCAACAAGTGACATGAACAGCTACATGACTAGCTACACCACTGGTGACATGACAAGCTACATGACAAGTGACATGAACAGCTACATGACGAGCTACACTACTGGTGACACAACAAGCAACATGACTAGCTACCCAACAAGTGACATGAACAGCTACATGACTAGCTACACTACTGGTGATATGAACAGCTACATGACTAACTACACTACTGGTGATATGAACAGCTACATGACTAACTACACTACTGGTGACGTGAACAGCTACATGACTAACTACACTACTGGTGACGTGAACAGCTACATGACTAACTACACTAATGGTGATATGAACAGCTACATGACTAGCTACACTACCGGTAACATGAACAGCTACATGACTAGCTACACTACTGGTGATATGAACAGCTACATGACGAGCTACACTACTGGTGACACGACAAGCTACATGACTACCTACCCAACACAACAAGTGACATGACCAGCTACATGACTAGCTACCCAACAAGTGACATGAACAGTTACATGACTAGTGACACGAAAAGCTACATGCCTAACTACCCAACAAGTGACATGAACAGCTACATGACTAGCTACACCACTGGTGACACAACAAGCTACATGACAAGTGACATGAACAGCTACATAACGAGCTACACTACTGGTGACACAACAAGCTACATGCCTAGCTACCCAACAAGTGACATGAACAGCTACATGACTAGTGACACAACAAGCTACATGCCTAACTACCCAACAAGTGACATGAACAGCTACATGACTAGTGACACAACAAGCTACATGCCTAACTACCCAACAAGTGACATGAACAGCTACATGACTAGCTACACCACTGGTGACACGACAAGCTACATGACAAGTGACATGAACAGCTACATAACGAGCTACACTACTGGTGACACAACAAGCTACATGTCTAGCTACCCAACAAGTGACATGAACAGCTACATGACTAGTGACACAACAAGCTACATGCCTAACTACCCAACAAGTGACATGAACAGCTACATGACTAGCTACACCACTGGTGACATGACAAGCTACATGACAAGTGACATGAACAGCTACACTACTGGTGACACAACAAGCAACATGACTAGCTACCCAACAAGTGACATGAACAGCTACATGACTAGCTACACTACTGGTGATATGAACAGCTACATGACTAACTACACTACTGGTGATATGAACAGCTACATGACTAACTACACTACTGGTGACGTGAACAGCTACATGACTAACTACACTACTGGTGACGTGAACAGCTACGTGACTAACTACACTAATGGTGATATGAACAGCTACATGACTAGCTACACTATCGGTAACATGAACAGCTACATGACTAGCTACACTACTGGTGATATGAACAGCTACATGACGAGCTACACTACTGGTGACACGACGAGCTACATGACTACCTACCCAACACAACAAGTGACATGACCAGCTACATGACTAGCTACCCAACAAGTGACATGAACAGTTACATGACTAGTGACATGACAAGCTACATGCCTAACTACCCAACAAGTGACATGAACAGCTACATGACTAGTGACACAACAAGCTACATGCCTAACTACCCAACAAGTGACATGACTAGCTACACCACTGGTGACACGACAAGCTACATGACAAGTGACATGACGAGCTACACTACTGGTGACACAACAAGCAACATGACTAGCTACCCAACAAGTGACATGAACAGCTACATGACTAGCTACACTACTGGTGACACGACAAGCGACATGAACAGCTACACAACCAGCTACATGAATAGCTACAGGACCAGTTACATGACTAGCAACATGAATAGCTACACAACCAGCTACATGACTAGCAACATGAATAGCTACACAACCAGCTACATGACTAGCTACATGAATAGCTACATGACTAGCAACATGAACAGCTACACAACTAGCTACAGGACCAGCTACAAGACTAGCTACATGAATAGCTACATGACTGGCAACATGGACAGCTACACAACTAGCTACAGGACCAGCTACATGACTAGCTACATGACTAGCTACATGACTAGCAACATGAACAGCTACACAACTAGCTACATGACTAGCTACATTAATAGCTACACACCTAGCTACATGACTAGCAACATGAACAGCTACACAACTAGCTACAGGACCAGCTACATGACTAGCTACACAACTAGCTACATGACTAGCAACATGAACAGCTACACAACTAGCTACAGGACCAGCTACATGACTAGCAACATGAACAGCTACACAACTAGCGATATGAACAGTTATACGCTTGGTTGTTGATGCCGCACTTGTGACGGCAGCCATGTTTTCTTTGCTTTTCCAGCGCACCACTTTGCCATCTTGTGGGCTTCAGTGGGAAATACAGTTCCGGCCGCCTTCTGGGCCGCATACTACCTGCTGAGTCACCCGGTGGCCCTAGAGGCGGTCCAGCGGGAGATCCACGACGTCCTTAAGCAGAGCGGCATGGAGTTCGGTGGTGACGCTGACGTGACGCTCGGTAGAGAGCTACTGGATAAGCTACTTTATTTGGGTACGCCAGTTCCTGTTACCTGGCATGTTACTTCCTGCGAGCTGACTCGCTACTTCCTGCAATCTTGTTCGTTACTTCCTGTGACCTTGCTTGCTACTTCCTGTGACCTTGCTCTTTACTTCCTGTGACCTTGCTTGCTACTTCCTGCGACCTTGTTCATTACTTCCTGGGACCTCGCTTGCTACTTCCTGCGACTTCGCTCACTACTTCTTGCGACTCCGTTTTCTACTTCCTGTGACCTCGCTCACTACTTCCTGTAACCTCGCTTGCTACTTCCTGCGACATCGCTCACTAATTCCTGCAACCGCTCTCACTACTTCCTGCGACATCGCTCACTACTTCCTGCAACTGCGCTCGCTACTTCCTGCAACCTTGCTCACTACTTCCTGCAAAAGCGCTCGCTACTTCTTGCGACTTCGCTCACTACTTCCTGCAACCGTGCTTGCTACTTTTTGGGACTTTGTTTGCTACTTCCTGCGAGCCGGCTCGCTACCTCCTGTGACCTTGCCCACTACTTCCTGCAACCTTTCTCACTACTTCTTGCAACCGCGCTCGCTACTTATTGCGACTTCGTTTGCTACTTCCTGTGACCTCGCTCACTATTTCCTGCAACCTCGCTTGCTATATCCTGCGACCTCGCTCACTACTTCCTGCGAGCCGGCTCACTATTTCCTGCGACTTCGCCCACTACTTCCTGCAGCCTTGCTTGTTACTTCCTGCAACCTCGCTTGTTACTTCTTGCGACTTCGTTTGCTACTTCCTGTGACCTCACTCACTACTTCCTGCAACCTCGCTTGCTACTTCCTGCGACATTGTTCATGGCTTCCTGCAACCGCGCTCGCTACTTCTTGCGACTTTGTTTGCTACTTCCTGTGACCTCACTCAATACTTCCTGTGACCTCGCTCACTACTTCCTGCAACCTCGCTTGCTATTTCCTGCGACCTCGCTCACTACTTCCTGCGAGTCGGCTCGCTATTTCCTGCGACCTTTCCCAATACTTCCTGCAACCTTGCTCACTACTTCCTGCAACCGCGCTTGCTACTTCCTGCAACCCCGCTTGCTACTTCCTGCGACCTCGCTCACAACTTCCTGCGACCGCGCTCGCTACTTCTTGCGACTTCGTTTGCTACTTCCTGTGATCTCACTCACTACTTCCTGCAACCCCGCTTGCTACTTCCTGCGACCTCGCTCACAACTTCCTGCAACCGCGCTCGCTACTTCCTGCAACCTTGCTCACTACTTCCTGCAACCTTGCTTGCTATTTCCTGCAACCTCGCTCACTACTTCCGGCGAGTCGGCTCACTATTTCCTGCAATCTTGCTTGTTACTTCCTGCAACCTTGCTGGTTACTTCCTGCAACCTTGCTCACTACTTCCTGCAACCTTGCTCACTACTTCCTGCAACCTTGCTCACTACTTCCTGCAACCTCGCTTGCTATTTCCTGCGACCTCGCTCACTACTTCCGGCGAGTCGGCTCGCTATTTCCTGCAATCTTGCTTGTTACTTCCTGCAACCTTGCTCACTACTTCCTGCAACCTTGCTCACTACTTCCTGCAACCGCGCTCGCTACTTCTTGCGACTTCGTTTGCTACTTCCTGTGACCTCGCTCAATACTTCCTGTGACCTCACTCACTACTTCCTGCAACCTCGCTTGCTATTTCCTGCAACCTCGCTCACTACTTCCTGAGAGTCGGCTCGCTATTTCCTGCAATCTTGCTTGTTACTTCCTTCAACCTTGCTCACTACTTCCTGCAACCTTGCTCACTACTTCCTGCAACCTTGCTCACTACTTCCTGCAACCTCGCTCGCTATTTCCTGCAACCTCGCTTGCTATTTCCTGCGACCTCGCTCACTACTTCCGGCGAGTCGGCTCGCTATTTCCTGCAATCTTGCTTGTTACTTCCTGCAACCTTGCTTGTTACTTCCTGCAACCTTGCTCACTACTTCCTGCAACCTTGCTCACTACTTCCTGCAACCTTGCTCACTACTTCCTGCAACCGCGCTCGCTACTTCTTGCCACTTCGTTTGCTACTTCCTGTGACCTCGCTCAATACTTCCTGTGACCTCACTCACTACTTCCTGCAACCTCGCTTGCGATTTCCTGCAACCTCGCTCACTACTTCCGGCGAGTCGGCTCGCTATTTCCTGCAATCTTGCTTGTTACTTCCTGCAACCTTGCTTGTTACTTCCTGCAACCTTGCTCACTACTTCCTGCAACCTTGCTCACTACTTCCTGCAACCTCGCTCGCTATTTCCTGCAACCTCGCTTGCTATTTCCTGCGACCTCGCTCACTACTTCCGGCGAGTCGGCTCGCTATTTCCTGCAATCTTGCTTGTTACTTCCTGCAACCTTGCTTGTTACTTCCTGCAACCTTGCTCACTACTTCCTGCAACCTTGCTCACTACTTCCTGCAACCTTGCTCACTACTTCCTGCAACCGCGCTTGTTACTTCCTGCAACCTTGCTCACTACTTCCTGCAACCGTGCTCGCTACTTCTTGCGACTTTGTTTGCTACTTCCTGTGACCTCACTCAATACTTCCTGTGACCTCGCTCACTACTTCCTGCAACCTCGTTTGCTATTTCCTGCGACCTCGCTCACTACTTCCTGCGAGTCGGCTCGCTATTTCCTGCGACCTTGCCCACTACTTCCTGCAACCTTGCTCACTACTTCCTGCAACCGCGCTTGCTACTTTCTGCAACCCCGCTTGCTACTTCCTGCGACCTCGCTCACAACTTCCTGCGACCGCGCTCGCTACTTCTTGCGACTTCGTTTGCTACTTCCTGTGATCTCACTCACTACTTCCTGCAACCCCGCTTGCTACTTCCTGCGACCTCGCTCACAACTTCCTGCAACCGCGCTCGCTACTTCCTGCAACCTTGCTCACTACTTCCTGCAACCTCGCTTGCTATTTCCTGCAACCTCGCTTGCTATTTCCTGCAACCTCGCTTGCTATTTCCTGCGACCTCGCTCACTACTTCCTGCGAGTCGGCTCGCTATGTCCTGCGACCTTGCCCACTACTTCCTGCAACCTTGCTCACTACTTCCTGCAACCGCGCTTGCTACTTCCTGCAACCCCGCTTGCTACTTCCTGCGACCTCGCTCACAACTTCCTGCGACCGCGCTCGCTACTTCTTGCGACTTCGTTTGCTACTTCCTGTGATCTCACTCACTACTTCCTGCAACCCCGCTTGCTACTTCCTGCGACCTCGCTCACAACTTCCTGCAACCGCGCTCGCTACTTCCTGCAACCTTGCTCACTACTTCCTGCAACCTCGCTTGCTATTTCCTGCAACCTCGCTCACTACTTCCGGCGAGTCGGCTCGCTATTTCCTGCAATCTTGCTTGTTACTTCCTGCAACCTTGCTCACTACTTCCTGCAACCTTGCTCACTACTTCCTGCAACCGCGCTCGCTACTTCTTGAGACTTTGTTTGCTACTTCCTGTGACCTCGCTCAATACTTCCTGTGACCTCACTCACTACTTCCTGCAACCTCGCTCACTACTTCCTGAGTCGGCTCGCTATTTCCTGCAATCTTGCTTGTTACTTCCTGCAACCTTGCTCACTACTTCCTGCAACCTTGCTCACTACTTCCTGCAACCTTGCTCACTACTTCCTGCAACCTCGCTCGCTATTTCCTGCAACCTCGCTTGCTATTTCCTGCGACCTCGCTCACTACTTCCGGCGAGTCGGCTCGCTATTTCCTGCAATCTTGCTTGTTACTTCCTGCAACCTTGCTTGTTACTTCCTGCAACCTTGCTCACTACTTCCTGCAACCTTGCTCACTACTTCCTGCAACCGCGCTTGTTACTTCCTGCAACCTTGCTCACTACTTCCTGCAACCGTGCTCGCTACTTCTTGCGACTTTGTTTGCTACTTCCTGTGACCTCACTCAATACTTCCTGTGACCTCGCTCACTACTTCCTGCAACCTCGCTTGCTATTTCCTGCGACCTCGCTCACTACTTCCTGCGAGTCGGCTCGCTATTTCCTGCGACCTTGCCCACTACTTCCTGCAACCTTGCTCACTACTTCCTGCAACCGCGCTTGCTACTTCCTGCGACCTCGCTCACAACTTCCTGCGACCGCGCTCGCTACTTCTTGCGACTTTGTTTGCTACTTCCTGTGATCTCACTCACTACTTCCTGCAACCCCGCTTGCTACTTCCTGCGACCTCGCTCACAACTTCCTGCAACCGCGCTCGCTACTTCCTGCAACCTTGCTCACTACTTCCTGCAACCTCGCTTGCTATTTCCTGCAACCTCGCTTGCTATTTCCTGCGACCTCGCTCACTACTTCCGGCGAGTCGGCTCGCTATTTCCTGCAATCTTGCTTGTTACTTCCTGCAACCTTGCTCACTACTTCCTGCAACCTTGCTCACTACTTCCTGCAACCTTGCTCACTACTTCCTGCAACCGCGCTCGCTACTTCTTGCGACTTTGTTTGCTACTTCCTGTGACCTCGCTCAATACTTCCTGTGACCTCACTCACTACTTCCTGCAACCTCGCTCACTACTTCCTGAGAGTCGGCTCGCTATTTCCTGCAATCTTGCTTGTTACTTCCTGCAACCTTGCTCACTACTTCCTGCAACCTTGCTCACTACTTCCTGCAACCTTGCTCACTACTTCCTGCAACCTCGCTCGCTATTTCCTGCAACCTCGCTTGCTATTTCCTGCGACCTCGCTCACTACTTCCGGCGAGTCGGCTCGCTATTTCCTGCAATCTTGCTTGTTACTTCCTGCAACCTTGCTTGTTACTTCCTGCAACATTGCTCACTACTTCCTGCAACCTTGCTCACTACTTCCTGCAACCGCGCTTGTTACTTCCTGCAACCTTGCTCACTACTTCCTGCAACCGTGCTCGCTACTTCTTGCGACTTTGTTTGCTACTTCCTGTGACCTCACTCAATACTTCCTGTGACCTCGCTCACTACTTCCTGCAACCTCGCTTGCTATTTCCTGCGACCTCGCTCACTACTTCCTGCGAGTCGGCTCGCTATTTCCTGCGACCTTGCCCACTACTTCCTGCAACCTTGCTCACTACTTCCTGCAACCTTGCTCACTACTTCCTGCAACCTTGCTCACTACTTCCTGCAACCGCGCTTTCTACTTCCTGCGACCTCGCTCACAACTTCCTGCGACCGCGCTCGCTACTTCTTGCGACTTCGTTTGCTACTTCCTGTGATCTCACTCACTACTTTCTGCAACCCCGCTTGCTACTTCCTGCAACCTCGCTCACAACTTCCTGCAACCGCGCTCGCTACTTCTTGCGACTTCGTTTGCTACTTCCTGTGACTTCGCTCAATACATCCTGCAACCTTGCTTGTTACTTCCTGCGACTTTGCTCGCTACTTCCTGTGACCTTGCTTGCTACTTCCTGCCGCCTCGCTCGTTCCTTGCTGCAACTTCACGAGTAACTGCCTGCGTCCTTGTTCGCTACTACCTGCAAGTTGACTAGTTACTTCCTACGACCTCGCTCGCAACTTCCTGCAGCCTCGCTCTCTACCTCCCGCACCCTCGCTTAGCTATGCGTTCTTCTCAGAGAGCGCCATCAAGGAAAGTCTCCGCCTGTCGTCGGCGTCCATCAACATTCGTGTGGCTCAGGAGGACATGTCTTTGCGTCTGGACGCCAAGCGCAGCGTGTCGGTCAGGAGGGGCGACATCATTGCCTTATACCCTCAAAGCATGCACATGGACGCCGACATTTACGAGGAGCCACAGGTACGGCTAATCGCCTGCGTGTATTGAGCCCTAATTGTCCTTGATGTCCACTTGTGTCCCGCCAGGCGTTTCGCTACGACCGCTTTGTGCAGGACGGCAGGGAGAAGACGGACTTCTTCAAGGACGGACACAAGCTTCACTACTTCCTTATGCCTTTCGGATCGGGATCGTCCAAGTGTCCCGGACGCTTCTTCGCCGTCAATGAGATCAAACAGTTCCTTTGTCTCCTGCTGCTCTACTTTGACCTGCAGCTGGAGGCCGGGCAACCCGCTGCCCGCCTCGATGCCAGCCGGGCCGGCCTCGGTGTCCTGCAGCCCACAAACGATGTGCGCTTTCACTACAGGCTGCGGAGCAACGTGTATTAGCATCGTTTGATAGCATCGTTTACACAGCTTGGACCTGAAAGTTCAGCATAAAAGTGATGTTGCATGTGTTGCACGTGTTGACAAATAAAAAGGTGAAAAAGTCATGTGCAAACAGGTTTAATGATTTTTTTTCATATCAACAAACAACTCTAGAACTGAAATAACTAAAATAACCTAACAAGCAGAAAACCTGGGGAGACCTAACATGTTGCAAGTGTTAGCATGATCCACTAAGCTAATAGAATATGTGGGAAGTATTCATCAAGGTATATATTTATATAGTATATGTGTATATATATAATATGTAAATATTACATATACAGTCGTGGTCAAAAGTTTACATACACTTGTAAAGAACATAATATCATGGCTGTCTTGAGTTTCCAATAATTTCTACATCTCTTATTTTTTTGTGATAGAGTGATTTGACCACATACTTGTTGGTCACAAAAAACGTTCATGAAGTTTGGTTCTTTTATGAATTTATTATGGGTCTACTGAAAATGTGACCAAATCTGCTGGGTCAAAAGTATACATACAGCAATGTTAATATTTGGTTACATGTCCCTTGGCAGGTTTCACTGCAATAAGGCGCTTTTGGTAGCCATCCACAAGCTTCTGGTTGAATTTTTGACCACTCCTCTTGACAAAATTGGTGCAGTTCAGCTAAATTTGTTGGTTTTCTGACATGGACTTGTTTCTTCAGCATTGTCCACATGTTTAAGTCAGGACTTTGGGAAGGCTATTCTAAAACCTTAATTCTAGCCTGATTTAGCCATTCCTTTACCACTTTTGACGTGTGTTTGGGATCATTGTCACCCAACTGCGCCCAAGACCCAACCTCTGGGCTGATGATTTTAGGTTGTCATGAAGAATTTAGAGATAATCCTCCATTTTCATTGTCCAATTTACTCTCTGTAAAGCACCAGTTCCATTGGCAGCAAAATAGGCCCACAGCATAATACTACCACCAGGTGTTCCTGGGATTAAAGGCCTCACCTTTTCTCCTCCAAACATATTGCTGGGTATTGTGGCCAAACAGCTAAATTTTTGTTTCAATCATCTGACATCACATGGACAAAGATAAGATCTTCTAGAGGAAAGTTCTGTGTTTGGGAGGTTGGGTGTTGGGCGCAGTTGGGTGTTCCAACAGGACAATGACCCCAAACACACATCAAAAGTTGTAAAGGAATGGCTAAATCAGGCTAGAATTAAGGTCTTAGAATGGCCTTCCCAAAGTCCTGACTTAAACGTGTGGACAATCCTGAAGAAACAAGGCCATGTCAGAAAACCAACACATTTAGCTGAACTGCACCCATTTTGTCAAGAGGAGTGGTCAAAAATTCAACCAGAAGCTTGCCAGAAGCTTGTGGATGGCTACCAAAAGCGCCTTATTGCAGTGAAACTTGCCAAGGGACATGTAACCAAATATTAACATTGCTGTATGTATACTTTTGACCCAGCAGATTTGGTCACATTTTCAGTAGACCCCATAATAAATTTATAAAAGAACCAAACTTCATGAACGTTTTTTGTGACCAACAAGTATGTGCTCCAATCACTCTATCACAAAAAAAAAAAAAGAGTTGTAGAAATTATTGGAAACTCAAGACAGCCATGACACTATGTTCTTTACAAGTGTATGTAAATGTTATATTTTATATTGCTACTATGGTACATTTTTAGTCTACTTTATACCTGCATTATCCTTTCCATCCTTTGTAACTGAGCTACTGTGTGGAACTATTTTCCTTGTGAAACAATAAAGTTTGTGTAAGTCCAAGTGGTAACAGGAAGTCAAGCTCCCAGCAGTATTCCAGAGAAGAAAGAGTCTGGCAGGACACGGACGGCCGAGCCTGTGTTGTTGTCCACGAAGATGGACACGTACTCACCAGCCTGCTACACAAACAAGATGCCGTTACAAAGAACAATGCCCGTGCTCTCTTCTGATTTCATTAGCACGATTGGCAAAGGTTAAATATTCTTGTTTGTTGAAGTTTCACCTTTCATCAAACAGTTTCTACAGCGTTTCTACAGAGTTTATTGCTAATGTGTAATGGGTGTGTTACTGCCGGGGGGTCCATGTTAGGGTTGTTGTTGTTTGCTAGCTGGTTACGACTATCCTGCATAACAAAACATTTACTTTATTGCTGGCAAAACAATTGTTTAGTGGCCCCTTTTCAGGTTGAATGAGACAATATTTGGGGGATGCCAGGACATGATTGTAAGCAGACGACGTCATGGTGCAAGTCTCCTCCTGATGGGGTGGCGAATGTAAACATTCAATACCCTGTATCTAGCTGATAGATATTAAATATTTAAAGTTAAAGTTCCAACGATAGTCACACACATACTGAGTGTGGTGAAACTATCCTCTGTATGTGACCCATCCCTATGTTCACCCCCTGGGAGGTGAGGAGAGCAGTGAGCAGCAGCAGTGGCCACGCTCAGGAATCTTTTTGGTGATTTAACCCCCAATTCCAACCCTTGATGCTGAGTGCCAAGCAGGGAGGCAATGGGTCCCATTTTTACAGTCTTTGGTATGACTCGGCCGGGGTTTGAACTCACAACCTTCCAGTCTCAGGGCGGACACTCTAACCACAAGGCCACTAAGCATCCAGCTCACTTTATCACATTTAGCAAATTCACATTGGGGTACAAAATAAATAGTGAATCAAAATACATTTTATATACGGTATAATAAAAAAAGTAAACTCCTATTAAATCTAAACATAAATGTTAAATCTGAATATGAATGTTAAATGTAAATTGAATGTTAAATATAAATGTTAAGATTTAAACACTAATGTTAAATATAAATGTAAATGTTAAAAATCTAAGTGTTGCGCTAAGTGTAAAACAAAATATTTGGAAAACGTGAATATTCCAATGTTTCTATCCATTTTAATGCAGTTTGTTGCTCTCTCTCACAATACCGCTGGTTGAGTACAGCCATGTAAACAAAAGTTGTCTGGCAACAATGGCTACCCAGACCCCACAATGCATTGCGATAATCACGTGCCCTTTCGAGCCCAATGTTGTGCTTTGAGTTTGTGTACGCCGGGTTGTTTGTCGTCTCCAAATGTAAAAATCCTCGCATTACTAAACTACTGTACTACATACACAACAGTACTACACTGTAATTTGTACGAAAGGTCAACAATAGGATTATTTGCTCCACTTTTGAAAATGATCATACCACGATCATGACCGCAATGCTTGAAAAACAATACACTCATTAACATAAAGCTGATGACATCATGAATACAAACACATTGGCATGCATGAGTGTGTGTTAGCAAGAATAATGTCACCTGTAAGAAGAAGGTTCCTGTGAGGAAGATCCTGAATGCTCCTCTTACGTTGGCCACGCCCATCACAGACTCTATGGACCTGACACACAGACACGCTCAGGCACTGGTCCGACTTCCAGTCTTGTGCACACACAAGCACCACTCACAGGTTACTCTGACAGAGGGAATTGAGGCAGATGGCAGCTCTCACGTTATCTCGAGGTCGCATGGGGACACGGTCACCTGACTCTGCAGTGCACACACACACACACACACACACACACACACACACACACACACACACACGCAATTAGACGAGGCGGCGATGACGTCCATCCAGCATGTAGTGACTCACGTAGCAGGAGGTTGGCACTCAGCTGATAGAAGGCGTGCAGCGGTGCCGTGAACCGCCCATCGCTGGCGTTGAAGCTTTGACCTCTCTGGTAGAGGCTGGCCTGCAGGGGTTAAGGGTCACAGGCGTCACATGCGGCTCCGAACGGGAAAGCACGCCGGAGGGTGGGCGGGGTCACCTGACGGAAGCCGGAGAGCTCCTGCAGACTGCGGCGAGGAACATTGACGGCCCGCGGGAGGCGGCCCAGGAAGGAGGCTGGGACTCGGGGAGGGCGCTCGCACTGTACGCAGGTTTTTGACGTCACATCTGCGTGCACACACTCCATGACATCACCACTTGTGTTCACACATAGCATAGCCTATCAAAGCAAAGCCTAGTATGGCATATCACATAGCTTAGCATAGCATAGCACAGCACAGGGGACCAAATTTAGAGAAAAAAATGTGTCTGGAGGGGCTGGTATATCTATTTTTAGGAACACTAATACAAAACCTCACCATAATGTCTGGTTGAATGCTAGAAACGTTATGACAGACCGGCTTAAAAAAACGGAATGGAATTTTAAATTTTTTTACTGAATGAGACACCCAGAATGTACAAACCCCGTTTCCATATGAGTTGGGAAATTGTGTTAGATGTTAATATAAACGGAATACAATGATTTGCAAATCATTTTCAACGCATATTCAGTTGAATATGCTACAAAGACAACATATTTGATGTTCAAACTGATAAAAAAAAATTTTTTTGCAAATAATAATTTGATGCCAGCAACACGTGACAAAGAAGTTGGGAAAGGTGGCAATAAATACTGATAAAGTTGAGGAATGCTCATCAAACACTTATTTGGAACATCCCACAGGTGAACAGGCAAATTGGGAACAGGTGTGTGCCATGATTGGGTATAAAAGTAGATTCCATGAAATGCTCAGTCATTCACAAACAAGGATGGGGCGAGGGTCACCACTTTGTCAACAAATGCGTGAGCAAATTGTTGAACAGTTTAAGAAAAACCTTTCTCAACCAGCTATTGCAAGGAATTTAGGGATTTCACCATCTACGGTCCGTAATATCATCAAAGGGTTCAGAGAATCTGGAGAAATCACTGCACGTAAGCAGCTAAGCCCGTGACCTTCAATCCCTCAGGCTGTACTGCATCAACAAGCAACATCAGTGTGTAAATGATATCACCACATGGGCTCAGGAACACTTCAGAAACCCACTGTCAGTAACTACAGTTGGTCGCTACATCTGTAAGTGCAAGTTAAAACTCTCCTATGCAAGGCGAAAACCGTTTATCAACAACACCCAGAAACGCCGTCGGCTTCGCTGGGCCTGAGCTCATCTAAGATGGACTGATACAAAGTGGAAAAGTGTTCTGTGGCCTGACGAGTCCACATTTCAAATTGTTTTTGGAAACTGTGGACGTCGTGTCCTCCGGACCAAAGAGGAAAAGAACCATCCGGATTGTAATAGGCCCAATGTTGCAAAGCCAGCATCTGTGATGGTATGGGGGTGTATAAGTGCCCAAGACATGGGTAACTTACACATCTGTGAAGGCGCCATTAATGCTGAAAGGTACATACAGGTTTTGGAGCAACACATGTTGCCATCCAAGCAACGTTACCATGGACGTCCCTGCTTATTTCAGCAAGACAATGCCAAGCCACGTGTTACATCAACGTGGCTTCATAGTAAAAGAGTGCGGGTACTAGACTGGCCTGCCTGTAGTCCAGACCTGTCTCCCATTGAAAATGTGTGCCGCATTATGAAGCCTAAAATACCACAACGGAGACCCCTGGACTGTTGAACAACTGAAGCTGTACATCAAGCAAGAATGGGAAAGAATTCCACCTGAGAAGCTTAAAAAATGTGTCTCCTCAGTTCCCAAACGTTTACTGAGTGTTGTTAAAAGGAAAGGCCATGTAACACAGTGGTGAACATGCCCTTTCCCAACTACTTTTGCACGTGTTGCAGCCATGAAATTCTAAGTTAATTATTATTTGCAAAAAAAAATTAAAGTTTATGAGTTTGAACATCAAATATCTTGTCTTTGTGGTGCATTCAATTGAATATGGGTTCAAAAGGATTTGCAAATCATTGTATTCCGTTTATATTTACATCTAACACAATTTCCCAACTCATATGGAAACGGGGTTTGTACATAAAAATAAAGAATGTGGGATTTACAATATTAACTATGAATGATAAAACACTGAATATTGACAACATATGAACGCCACACCCCCACTCGATCGACATATTTTACAATCAAGCGAAACGCAACAAGAATGCAACAAACACAGCGAAATATGTACACGAAGGGTAAAAAATAAACCCACCTACAATCTGATATATCTGACATATCACTAAGCTTTAGAACCTTGTTGTAAAAATCTCCTTCCGCGTCGGTCCCTGACACCCGCATTTCAGGCTGACCACTCTGGAAACACTCTGTGGAAACGCTCCCCACCCACACTGCTTGGTGCCTCGTCTGTGCTGCTGTGACTTAGATGACCATAGTAACTAGTATATCATGCAAAAGCGCAGATTCCAACCATTGAAATACTTTGTATAGTTCAAGACTTACGCTAATTTGAAAACATCACTGCACATCATAATGGAAACTACAGTTTCGATGTTAAAGATCTAAAAAAAATGATTTGGGAATGTCCGACGGGCCAGATTGAAAAGCTTAACGGGCATGCGGCCCCCGGGGCTTAATTTGCCCAGGTCTGGAAATAGCATAACACGGCATATGACAGCGAGGCTTACCTGCCAGTTTGACCTGCTGCTGTTCAGGTAGGAGGGATCCTTGTGGGCCTGGAGGGCCCTGAAGATCAATGACATGATTTGTCAATAACCTGCGTGGTTGTGTGTCTGTGTGTGCTCGTGACCTTTGGTGTTCTTTTAGAAGCTTCCTTGTTGGCGTTGTTGAGGAACATCAACCAGGAACTGGCAGGAGACACGTCCTAAACAAAACAATTCTACAGGTCACACAAACAGAAGCAGAAGAAGCAGAAGTTCTACCTACTTGGACCTCCTCAGGCTGGACCACAATCTCCTGACTCCCGCTCATCATCATCATCATCATCATTCGCAGAAGGAGCAACATGCTCGAAAGTTAGCAATGAATGTTAGCTGTTCATCCCCTTAACTTCTCATCTGTTAAAGTCTTGTCTCCTCTCTTTGGAGTCTATTTATGCATGTCCATCAAGCACAGACCTTCCTCATATGCCTCATCCAATTTGCTGGCCTGTCATGTCGTCATTAAAACTGACACAAAGGGGCGTGTCTATTGTGGTCGAGGGTCACGTGGTCTCCAGTTTCCACAAAAAGGGAGATAAGGAGGGCGTGGCCTGCAGTGTGCCCGGATGATGTAAGGACGATAGACTACGACGCACACATTTTGTTACATCACTGACATGTCGTCATCTTGTGCTTAGACTTAACAAATATTACATCATTGTACAACATATTACATGTTTACATATTACAATATTGCATCATTATGTATTATCGTGCAAAGTTACAGTACAACATATTACATGTTTGCATCAGTATATACTATATTACATCATTACAAATTACAATATTACATCATTACATAGTCCAATATAACATATTACATGTTTACATATAAGTGTGCATCATTATATATTATAGTGCAAAGTTACAGTACAATATTACATATTACAAGTTTACACCAGTACATATACTGTATCACATATTGGCCTATAACATTATTACATCATTACGTGGCACAAAAA
The DNA here is from genome assembly GCF_033978785.1 of Entelurus aequoreus. Taxonomy (NCBI): domain Eukaryota; kingdom Metazoa; phylum Chordata; class Actinopteri; order Syngnathiformes; family Syngnathidae; genus Entelurus; species Entelurus aequoreus. The sequence continues at coordinate 42,157,024 of NC_084746.1, read as the reverse complement.
TCATGTTTACATATTACAATATTGACAGGTAAGCAAGTTAGTATTATGATGAACTTTGGATGAACATTTTAAGCTAAGGCACCTTTTGTCCCTGTTCTGCTACTTTTTCTCTCTTCTCGTCTTATTTTTAACATTTTTGTCTTCTTCATTCTTCTCATTCTTTCTGTTCTTCTCTTTCTCGTCTTCATCATCTCTTTTGTCTTGTTTTTTCTCCTTGTCTTGTTGTCTCTTTTCCCTTCTTCTGGTTCTCTTTCCATGTCTTATTGTCTTATTTTTTTTAAAATAATTTTTGTCATCTTATTCCTGTCTTCTTTTTATTCTCATTTTCTTTTCTCGTGTTATGTTCGATCTCCTTGTTGTTCTGATCCTATTTTCCTTCCTCTTCTCTGTATCCTTCTTTTTCCTCTTCTCCTGGTTGTCTTTTCCTCCCACTTTTTATTTTCCTTCACCTGATTGTCTCCTTGTCTTGTTTTTTTTATCCTCTTAGTTATTCCTGTCTTCATTTTCTCCATTTTTCTGCTTTTTGTTTTCTTAATCGTTTCCTATTTTTTTTCGTTCTTCTTTTTCTTTTCTCCTTATCTACTTGTTGTCTTCTTTCTTTTGTAATTTCCCAAGAGTGGTCATCACTAGCATCACCTACAGCCGGTGTTCTGTCGGAATTGGCTGTGTCCTCAAAAAAAAAAACAGCCAATAAACTGCCTAACACCATAGTCGGGTCAATTGAATTATACTACCACGTAATGTTTTCTGTCGAATTTTGCTTTACACAAAGTGCTGCTTGGTAGTCGGGCACGACGTCGTCGTTGTTCGGCGTTCACTGAAATTAATATTCATTTTTATACGATAATTAAAACGAAAATGTGAGCTACCATCGTCCATGGGAACTTCCTCACGCTGTAACTGGTCAGAAGATACAATGAAATACACATAAATAAAATCACTACTTAGTTACACACAAGGCAGTTGCTTTGTTAGAGGCAAATATTTTAAATAGTGCGCATGCGCGCGCATGCTCCGTGGCAGTGGGTTGCAGACACTGACAGAACACCAGCAGGTGTGCGCGTTTTAGGGAGATGAGTGAGTCCACCTGACCGAGCCGGGGGGAAATTAGTCAGTGACTTTTTTGTATGCAAAGACTCGTTAGCTCGGTATAATATCTCCCATCGTATGAAGCTTCAGTTATGGAAACGGCAAATGTGTTCCACGACAGTTTTAGTTATATAAAAGTATGGTAGCAATGCTAGCAGCCAGCAAGTCGTATAGTTGTTGCTCCTCCACCTGCCACCAGAGGGCGTCAACATTCGCAAATAATCAACAAAACGGCTCAGTTTGTTTCGTTTATTTGGTGATTTTTATTGATTATTGCCAGTTCACACGTCTAAATTAGACTCTGTGAATGTGTTGTGTGTGTGTGTGTGTGCGTGCGGGAGGAGGTTATTGTAGTACACTTGAAGAGGGTTTGTTGTAAAAAGTCAATCAAGATTAAGCGATCACAATATATTTGAATTATTTTTCAAAACAATTCATAGTATAAATATTGCACTTTATGTTCACTTTTTAAATTACAAAATAAAACACCTGAGGGCAAAATCAGAGATCAGCAGCTGTTGCAAGTTTGATGCTACCTGCTGGTCAAACTTAGTCATGACGACTGAAGCCTTTCTCTTGTTGACCTGCAGGAGGCGCCACTTGTATGGCTTTAAACACTTGGAAGAAAGAGGAACCAAAACATGACATCACTGGTCATGCGAGATGTTAAATATCAAACTTTGTTTGACCTCGTAAACTTGTTGGGTCATGTGACAAACGTTTTTACTCTCTGAGGCGTGATATCAATGTGGGCATGTCTCTGAGGCGTGATATCAATGTGGGCGTGTCTCTGAGGCGTGACATCACGTTGTGTTTTGCATGAGGACTTCTCGAGTCAGGTTGTATTGCGTTGGTGTTTTTAGTCCAACTTCCAGCTCCTCTAAAACCTTCTTTACTAAAGATAAGTACCGTCATCACAACATCATCACTCGTCGACCACATGGAACGCCGCCATTAGCTGGTCCAAGTCCTTGAGGTTGGCGGCCTGGAACAACTCGGGTTGGTCCATCGTGGAGACGGCGATCCGTAAGGCTGCCCAAATATTGGCCGACATCTGGTTTTGACTGCAGCTCTGGCTCCGTCTTTGCTGGTTCAAGGCCATCAAGAGGTTGGTGACTGCCACTCTGCGGGCCAGACCCGGTGAGACCAGTAACACGTGAGATCATCAAAACTCAGCTGGAGTCTAGCATCCTGTGCGGTTTTTAAGAGGCGGTACCTGTGAGCCCCCAGGTTGATGCAGCTGATGCCCAGATTGTACCTGGACCGGATGAAACCGGGCTGCAGCTCCAGAGCTCGAGTGTACGCCTCTACCGCCTCCTCGCTCCGATTCCCGTTGGCCAGAGTGGCGCCCAGACGATTCCACAGAAGGTAGTCCTGGTAAAAAAAAACCTCATAAGGTTCTGGTGAGCTTTATAAGTGAATGTATGCTGATGTCACCTGGGGTGTGACAGACAGCGCCTCACTGAAAGCCTCCACCGCCTTGTCGAAGTCACAACTCAGATTGAACAGGACTCCAAGTCCTGTCTGGAGGTCCGGATCCACGTGGTCCACGTTCAACTCAACCGCCTCCTGGAAGACCTGCAACACGTCTTGCAACGTACCACTGGACACACACATAGTACGCACTAGTTATACTGTATATGAATGGACAGACTTGTTTATGTGATATGTGTATGCAAATAGAGAGACTTGTTTACATGTGTGTGTATGTAAATGGACGGACTTGTTTACATGATGTGTGTATATGAATGGACAGACTTACCATGAATTGATTAACATGGACCCCGACTTAAACAAGTTGAAAAACTTATTCGGGTGTTACCATTTAGTGGTCAATTGTACGGAATATGTACTGAACTGTGCAATCTACTAATAAAAGTTTCAATCAATCAATCAAAAACTTGTTTACATGATGCGTAAATACGAATGGACAGACTTGTTTACATGATGTGTGTGTATGCAAATGGTCAGACTTGTTTACATGGCACATGAATGCGAATGGACAGAGTTGTTTACATGATGCGTGTATATGAATGGACAGACTTGCTCACATGATGCGTGTATATGAATGGACAGACTTGTTTACATAATGCGTGTATGAAAATGGACAGACTTGTTTACATTACTTGTTTACATGGCACATGAATGCGGATGGACAGACTTGTTAACATGGTGCGTGTATATGACTGGACAGACTTGTGCACATGATGTGTGTATATGAATGGACAGACTTGTTTACATGATGGGTGTATTTGAATGGACAGACTTGTTTACATGATGCGTGTATATGAATGGACAGACTTGTTTACATGACGTATGATTGCGAATAGACAGACTTGTTTAAATGACACGTGAATACGAATGGACAGATTTGTTTACATGATGTGTGTATGCGAATGGACCGATGTGTTTACATGGCACATGGATGTGAATGGACAGAGTTGCTCACATACTGCGTGTATATGAATGGACAGATTTGCTCACATGATGCGTATATAGGAATGGACAGACTTGCTCACATGATGCGTGTATGTGAGTGGACAGATTTGCTCACATGGTGCGTATATAGGAATGGACAGACTTGCTCACATGATGCGTATATAGGAATGGACAGACTTGTTCAATGGATAGACTTGCTCACATGATGCGTGTATATGAATGGACAGATTTGCTCACATGATGCGTATATAGGAATGGACAGACTTGCTCACATGATGCGTGTATGTGAATGGACAGACTTGCTCACATGATGCATGTATATGAATGGACAGACTTGCTCACATGATGCGTGTATATGAATGGACAGACTTGCTCACATGATGCGTGTATATGAATGGACAGATTTGCTCACATGATGCGTATATAGGAATGGACAGACATGCTCACATGATGCGTGTATGTGAATGGACAGACTTGCTCACATGATGCATGTACTGTATATGAATGGACAGACTTGCTCACATGATGCGTGCATATGAATGGACAGACTTGCTCACATGATGCGTGTATATGAAGCGACAGACTTGTGTACGTGATGGGCATAGGCAAATGGCCAGACTTGTTGACGTGATGCGTGTACACAAATTGACAGGCTCGTTAACATGATGTGTATGCGAATGTAAAGACTTGTTTATATGATGTGTGTATACGAATGGACAGACTTGCAAAATTATAATTTCCTTTTATAAAGTCACATGACATGATGCTCCTACCTGGGTGGAGTTGAGGATTGTATGAGGTGGGTGTAGCGAGTGTTGTGTTTCACCCACTGGTAGAGGGCGCCGCAGGCGTGGCGTGGCAGGCCGCTGTTGGTGAAGCTGACCGCCAACGCCATGAGCGCCTGAAGGTTGTCGGGGCGGATCTCCAGACACCTGTGGGACAGGGGGCACTCCATCAGACAGCCTGAGGGGCTTTGTGGAGGCGGAGTTACCATTGGCCCCACCTTTGCAGCGACGCGATGGCGGCCTGTTCGTTCTCGTTCTCGGCCTGAGTCGTTCCCAGAACTTGCCACGCCTGGCAGGGCCAAGGTCAAAAATCAAGTTAAAACCCAGAGCGAGGGGGGGGGGCGTATTAAGAAGACGGCCTGCGGCTCACCTCCGAGTCCAGCGGATCCTGTAAGAGGGCCGCTTCCAGCAACAGGACGGCGTCATTTAAATCTCCCTCGCCAACTTTGTCCTGAGCCTCGGCGAAGACGCCTCCGCGGTCTTTATACGGATTGTTGGCGCTGAAACTGTAGGGCTGACAGACACGTAGCAACATCAAATGTCCCACTCTTACTACCGACCCTGACCTCACCACAGCACTCAAATGTCCCATCGTTATACAGAACTTGAATGCAGCACAAATGGCGGTCATACGACCCGAGACAGGCTCACAGATGCGTGTTGTCATGGTGACGTCCGATATTTATTGCCGCTTTACCTTTCCCACAGGCGAGATGGCGGGCAAAGTCAGCTTCTGACTCTCCGCCTCCTCCAGCCAGTTCCTGCGAGCAAGCTCCTCCCACTCGGCCTGCATCTTGTCCCAGAATTGCGTGTCCGACTGAAACGTGCACACACAAACACAGGTGAGCCGTGGCGAGGAAGACGACGGCGATGAAGGTGAGAGGAAGTGCTTTATCACCAAAGGAACGATCTGGAATGTTTTCTAAGCAACTGAAAACGTGCACACAAGGTGTGTACGTGTATGTGTGTGTGCGCGCGTGTGCGAGTGTACCTCCACAGCAGCCTTGGCTTTCACAAACTCGTCCTCCAGCGACTCGTTTTTAGCTAAGAGCGAGCAAGTCCGTCTACGACACGAGGACACGTCACTGTCCTGCAGACACAAAGTCAAACGGTTTTGCCCTAAGGTCTCTAAACCAGTGTTTTTCAACCACTGTGCCGTGCTAGTGTGCCGTGAGATAACAGTCTGGTGTGCCGTGGTAGATTATGTAATTTCAGCTATTTGGGGTAAAAATATTTTTTGCAAACCAGTAATTATAGTCTCCAAATAATGTGCCGTTGTTGAGTGTCGGTGCTGGCTAGAGCTCGGCAGAGTAACCGTGTAATAGTCTTCCATATCAGTAGGTGGTAGCCGGTAGCTAATTGCTTTGTAGATGTCGTGAACACGTTGTGTGGGACGACGATGGTTTGTTGCTATCCCAATATGCAGACGACAGCAAGAGGCAGTATGGAGGTGAAAAGTTATGTAATGCTTAAATCAAAAATAAACAAAAGGAAAGTGCCCCTAAGAAAAGGCATTGAAGCTTAGGGAAGACTACGCAGAACGAAACTATAACTGAACTGGCTACAAAGTAAACAAAAGCAGAATGCTGGACGACAGCAAAGACTTACAGCGTGTGGAGCAGAGACGGCGTCCACAAAGTACATCCGAACATGACATGACAATCAACAATGTCCCCACAAAGAAGGATAGCAACAACTTAAATAGCCTTGATTGTTAAAACAAAGCAAAAGCGGGGAATAGCGCTCAAAGGAAGACATGAAATTGCTACAGGAAAATACCAACAAAACAGGAAAAGCCACCAAAATAGGAGCGCAAGACAAGAACTAAATCACTGCACACCGGAAAACAGCAAAAAACTCAAAATAAGTCACGGCGTGACGTGACAGGTGGTGACAGTACACCTACTTTGAGACAAGAGCTATAGTGATGCATGGTTGGTTATGGTTTAAAGTCATATCCAACAATTGCAACGACTTGTTACTGTCAAATGAGTTTCATTTTTTAACGATTTCTGCTAGTTGTGTGCCTCCGAATTTTTTCAATGAAAAAAATTTGCCTCGGCTCAAAAAAGGTTGAAAAACACTGCTCTAAACTACTCACACAAAGAAAATAGTGCAGTATCGTTGCAATAGCAACCAGCTTATGCAGCATCATACAACCTGTCCGGACGACTCCAAGTCCAAATCGTCTAATGACTCGTCCCTCTGAAGGTGGCTTTCAAATTCGCACCTGGAGGTGAGGCAAGGTGTGTTGTCATTTCCTGATCCTCTGAGCTGCCCAATCCGTAACATAATAACTTTCTGTCGGGCTCCTATAGCTGCAGCTTTACGGCTTTACTGAGAATATTACAAAAATGATAACAGGACAGCATAAATACGTGGATTAATGGAGCACTTCAGTTATTACCGTGAAACAAGCTTAACTAGTTACTACAACGTGACCACCATTTTGTCACGCAGAGTCTAAGCCAGGGATGTCAAACTTGTTTTCATTGAGGGCCACATCGCAGTTATGGCTGCCATCAGAGGGCCGCTTGTAGCAGTGAATAATATAGGATTTTGCCTCTGGATTTCATTATTAATTATATAAATTGTTTTAAATAGACTGTCAATTTTACAGTAAAAACTTTACATTTACAACATTTTACTAAAAAATAGCATTTTTAAAATCTTTTTACAACTGTTTTTGGGGGGGGGGGGTTCACGGAAAAAGATGTCAGATTAGTTGCCAGAATTTTTGTGTTAAAATTACATTGGATTTTACAACATTATATTTTGAATGGAAAAACAGAACAAGTTATTTTTTTTATTCTGGAATCTTAGCTGCCAGTTTTTCTACCGTAAAAACAAATGTATCGTTTTTACATTTACATTACCTTACATTGTTAAAAACAAGATTTTACAGTAAAAATATGGCAGCTCAGTCAACAATTTTAACGCAAAAAAATTGTAGTTTCTTTCAATTTACAGTAATATGCTGTAAAGAACACCGTAAAATGTATTGTCATTTTTAATAATTTGATTGGTAGTTTGCTATAAAATCATAAGTCAAGCAGATATTTAAGTATTTATTTTTATTTAGACAATTTTTTTTTGGAAAGTATGATACTGTAATATCTTTTGCAATATTAGATACTATTAAAGTTTAAAAGGTATCCAATTTCAAGCAGTACATATGATTTTTCTGTCAAAATGAAAAAAATTAATTACATTTAGTGAGAAAATATTAAGTACTTTATTGACACATATCATTTCCAGGTGTTTGCGGGCCAGGTAAAATAATGTCGCGGGTCAGATCTGGCCCCCGGGCCTTGAGTTTGACACCTGTGGTCTAAGTTATGATGAAATTAGAAGCTTCTAGATACAATAATGTTGATTGATAAAAGCTGTTAACATTTTTAAATTGTAGTCTATTGGATACTTCTGCAAACTAGTTCTTAAAAAAAAAAAGGAGGAAAAAGTAAAATGCCAATATTTTGGAATGAGATTTGTGTTAGTTTGTTAGCCTGTTAGCATGACTCAGCTAGCATCCTTTTTTCCGAGGAAGATCACATGTTTTACCATAGCAGCTCGCCCGCCCGGCCTCGTGCCTCACACCTCCTCCCACCGTCATCCAGGTGGATGTTGCACTCGTCCCGCGTGTCCGACACTGAAAAGACAGCGAATGAAGACGCGCTGAAGCGGATTCGTCTACCCTGATCGGACTAAAAAGCTCATTCGTCACGGACCAGCGAACTCAAAGCCGTGATGGGATTACTTCCTGTCTGGGACTTCCTGACCTCTTCAAGTCACATGACAAGCTTTCTCTTCCTCTTTTAAAAAGTTACCTGAGTCTGCTGAGGTCTTCGCTGGCATTCCGGGACCGGGAAGAAGACGATCCGCCTCCATCCGGATTGCTTCTGTTTGCTCAGATTCGGAGCTTTGGGTCCTCCTCATCAAGCTCCTCGTGTTATTTCCACCTCCGCCCTCGCTGAGGTCCACCAGGTTCACAACTGTGGAGACAAGCACACAGAGCTCTGGTCCGACTTTGGTAGTCACACATGGCAGACTCACCTCCGAGCAAGGACTCAAAGCTTACCTGAGGCGTTGGATGCTTGGGGGCACATGGAAGCGGCGTCATGACAGCTCTCGGACAGGAAGTCATCGATGGAGGGACTTAGCAGCGGTCGACTCTCTTGATGCTCGGCGACCAGCTGGAAGCAAGAACAGTAGTGTGTCATGCCAACTCCATTCCCACACAAGCCAGCACAGCAGCGCCCACAGCTAAGTGGAACAATAAGTTCCTGGAGTACAAAATACTTTGGCGATGTCACTGTGAGCCCGGATGAGGTTCTGATTGGTCCATTGGTCATGAGGGCGGGGCTTTAATCCTCAAAACAAAAGTGGGAATGTTTGTCAGAGGTTCCTGCTGGTCTTGCGTTGAGAATACCTTGCATCATGGTCACATTGGACATCTGACAGGAGACTCATGAGTGCTTCAGAGTAGCACATGTGGCGGGGCAATGGCGTCAACAAGCCAAAGACAACAAAGGACGAAGACAAGATATAATGTTCTGCTTATTCTCGCCGGGGTCAGGGGTCAACCAACTTATTGGGGTGGAGAGTGACATATGGACAGCTAGGACCTGCATCATTAGGCGTAGGAACTGGGGAGACGTGTCCCCCCAATCATACTTGCCAACCCGAATTTTCCGGAAAACTCCCAAATTTCAGTGTCTCTCCCGAAAATATCCCGGGACAACCATTCTCCCGAATTTCTCCCGATTTCCAGCCGGACATAAGGCACGCCCCCTTCAGGTCCGTGCGGACCTGAGTGAGGACAGCCTGTCGTCACGTCCGCTTGGCCAACCAAAAAGTAACCACAGAACACTATACCGTGTAGTGTTCTGTGGTTACTTTTTGGTTGGCCAACGGTTTACATTGTATTGCACACCCTGACGGCAAGTGTAGGAGTCGGTTCTGAAGTATGAAGTAAAGAGACGTAACTTCGTCACCTCGCCTGGTTATTGACTCCAACCCAGAATATTACACTGCCCATACCTACGCTCCTTCAAAGGCTGTACTACTGGCTGCAAAGCATTGCACTTTCAAATAAAACAATGAGTAGAGGAGTGTTATGTGTGTATACGTGTAAATAAATGAACACTGAAATTCAAGTATTTCTTTTATTTATATGTATATATATATATATATATATATATATATATATATATATATATATATATATATATACACTACTGTTCAAAAGTTTGGGGTCACCCAAACAATTTTGTGGAATAGCCTTCATTTCTAAGAACAAGAATAGACTGTCGAGTTTCAGTTGAAAGTTCTCTTTTTCTGGCCATTTTGAGCGTTTAATTGACACCACAAATGTGATGCTCCAGAAACTCAATCTTCTCAAAGGAAGGTCAGTTTTGTAGCTTCTGTAACGAGCTAAACTGTTTTCAGATGTGTGAACATGATTGCACAAGGGTTTTCTAATCATCAATTAGCCTTCTGAGCCAATGAGCAAACACATTGTACCATTAGAACACTGGAGTGATAGTTGCTGGAAATGGGCTTCTATACACCTATGTAGATATTGCACCAAAAACCAGACATTTGCAGCTAGAATAGTCATTTACCACATTAGCAATGTATAGAGTGCATTTCTTTAAAGTTAAGACTAGTGTCAAGTTATCTTCATTGAAAAGTACAGTGCTCTTCCTTCAAAAATAAGGACATTTCAATGTGACCCCAAACTTTTGAACGGTAGTGTATATATATATATATATATATATATATATATATATATATATATATATATATATATATATATATATATATATATATATATATATAGTTAGAATTCACTAAAAGTCAAGTATTTATTTTATATATATATATATATATATATATATATATATATATATATATATATATATATATATATATATATATATATATATATAAAAGAAATACTTGAATTTCAGTGAATTCTAGCTATAAATATACTCCTCCCCCCTTAACCCTGCCAACGTCCACCCCGACCCCGCCCACCAAATCTCCCGAATTTGGAGGTCTCAAGATTGGCAAGTATGCCCCCTTCTAGATGGCCTCACGTTGAACGTTGCATTTACGCGTCCTGTGATTGGATACTCACCGGGACCGTTAGCGGATGAATTTGAGAACACAAGAGTTGAGAGACATTTGCGATAGCCAATCAGATCACAAGTTGTTGACAGTTGCTGTTCTGTTACAACTAAAAGTTGTAAACTCTTGGTGTTAAAGTGTGTCATGCTTGTCATTTAATTAACATTGTTACATTTGTATTTGTCGCCATCATGTGGTCAGGGCAGTTAATATATCTTTGAGAAGTGTGTACTTTGAATCAAACTTTATTGCATATGCCAAGCAGAGAAATTTACAGTATATGTTTTAATTTCTGATGCGTTTTAATTGATTTTAAAATGCGCCAGAAAATAATCCGTTTTGTATACTGTTGATGTGGTCTAATGCCCAGTAGGGTGTAAATGTGTTCCTGTGTAGTATTTCTCCAGCAATGATCATGTGGTGACATCAATTATGGTATTTTGAGAGGTAATCATTGAAGTCGGAGATCACTGAAGGCCTAGGTGGGAAACGCACGGCCCACCACTGCGTCTAAACATCACAAAAGGCCACAAGTTCAGACAGCCATTTATAATATTTAGCTCCGAATGTCTTCGGCAATTTCTGCTGATTCGTGTCGGATGGTGTCACGATGCGAATTTGTTTGCACTCTGCCCATATCAGCAGATCAGTCATACTGAGATGTGCTGTTTATCATTCACAACCCCCATGAACACATATGTTTTTCTTTTATTTATGCATTCGTAATCGAAAATACATTTTAAAAAAAGTTGAACAATTATATTACGCCCACGAAGCCCTCTAAGTAACCATCCAAAAAGTGAAGTGAATTATATTTATATAGCGCTTTTCTCTAGTGACTCAAAGCGCTTTACATAGTGAAACCCAATATCGAAGTTACATTTAAACCAGTGTGGGTGGCACTGGGAGAAGGTGGGTAAAGTGTCTTGCCCAAGGACACAACAGCAGTGACTAGGATGGCGGAAGCGGGGGTCGAACCTGGAACCCTCAAGTTGCTGGCACGGCCGCTCTACCAACCGAGCTATACCGCCCGTCAAAAACCGTCAACAATACTCTATTTACATGTTGTGACCTGAATATTAACCAAATTTTAGCGATATTGTTATTAGAAGCGTTAATGCAGGCAAACATTTTTTTGCGGCGCATTGATAACAGTGAGGTAACAAGCTTATGCTGCTATAGTGAGCAGGCGGTGTCCTGCTACTGCTGCTGCTGCATCGCGTCTCAGCTGATGAAAGTTCATTCTAGATTATAAATCATGCCTTTCAAAAAAATTAGAACATAGTAGAGTTTTAGAACAAAAAAATAGAACAAACACATTCTGAAAATATTACAATAAAAATATAGAAAAAAAATACCGGCAGTGGTAAAGTTTAGATCTATGAAGGAAATAAGAAAGTGAATGAATGTTTATAACTGAATACATTTACATATGCATAAAATTGTGTTTTCTTTTGTATTTTTTTTTTTTAATGAATTAATTAACGTTTATGACAACCTTTTTCCAAAACAAAATATAGAATGTGAGATATAACAGAATAATGAATACATTAATCATTTGTTTTAAAAACTATTACAAAAAAGTGGAACCCCAATAATTGACTGTGGACCCCATTTTTATGACTTGACATTTTGAAAATTACTAGCTCCAAAACTGATGGAGTATTAGTGCGTGCAAAACAGCAGCAGATGGCTGTGGTCTACGTGTCGATTCTAATACTAATCAAATATCATCCCAGGGGCCACAGATAATTCATTTGCGGGCCGAATCTGGCCCGCAGGCCTTGACTTTGACACTTAGGTTCTAAGACAAACCAAACAGTCCAGTTGCGATTGAATGCCCTGAGATATTACTTGTTGAGCACGTAATAGTGCAACATGATGCTTAGTGTTTCACTAAAGCTAGATCTGTTTAGCACACAGCTTATAAAACTTGTAGTTTATCCTCCTTATATACAGACTCAAAAATACAAGGTTCTGGATCACAATTTTTCCCGAAGTAATCGTCCACATAATTAGCATTGTTGTTAACGAAGGGATCTGTGGTTCCCACCAGTATGTCTTTGAGTGTTATAAATAAGATAGCTTCTATATATGATAATCGCTTAAATATAGAGGCAATTTGTTTTTCCACTATATTGGTACTTTAAGTTGGAAAAAAAATAAAAAA